>NW_027461719.1:300000-490533 GCF_050947455.1 Rhinoderma darwinii
ATGGCGCCATACTATGACACCTACACAGAATTTTGAAAAAAGCAGACCTCTTTATTCCCAATACCTTTCAAGGTTATTGGTCTGTGGTATTTCTCCAAAACAAACATGATACCATCTCAGACCACACAATTTTACCTTGAGAGAGAGGAGCAATAACATAAGCATTACATCTCTCTTTATTGCCCTGACCAAATCCAGCTAAAGGGACCTACCCTAAGTTATTCCACTTCACATGAAGTACCAATATCCAAGGAGGGCCCAGCAACTGAACCAAACAAACCACTTCTGACCAGACATCTCCATTGGAAATTAGATGAACATAATGGAAATGACACAGTGATATGATAGCAATTTCACCATATTACCAATGTAACTATAATGATTTGAGGTACATCTAACTTCAATGTAACAGAATAACATATAAAATATAGTAAAAGAATCTAGATAAAATCTCCATGATTATACACAGCCAATCAAAATCAAATAAGAGTACAACATTAAAATGAAATGTGTGTAAGCATAAAACAAAATTGAAAACTATACCAAAAAATCCCAACTTTTTTACAGTAAACAGGAAAACACAGAATTAATTCACCCAGAAGTGTATACCCCTTTACAAGCACTTTTTTTTACAAAATGTATTGATTCTATAGTACAACACATGATAGCTACGCATTGGAAAACGTACAAGGTCTGGATATCCTAAGTCTACACAATTTATCATCACACAAAAGCTCTCAAAATCTGCTTCAGTCCTGGTTCTTTATCTAAACCTATGGCACCACTACAGGCATTGGCTTTAAGCCCAATATACATATGAGTCTCCAACCATTTGTAAAACAGCTCTTGGAATATTAGGTGAGTAAATAATGCTACTTCAATTATATTTGTCAGATAGTGGGTACATGAAGAATTTGGAAAAAAAGATAGCGAGCTATGGGAAAATTACTAGATAAGACTTTTGAACATAACAACACAAGAATTGTTATCTTCAAATAAAGGCCTCCTCCTCCCCTTCAGCCTTTCCTCTCCATCTCCAAAATTGGTGTCTTTACCAATTCTTTACGTTACTTATTATAAAAATCAGCAGACAGTAAAGTTCCCATAGCCTAAGACCTCATCATCCAGGAAACCAGTCAGTCCAGAATTCTTAAAAAAATAGTTTCAAATCCCTGCCTATGAGATATCACATACTACTCTGGGACAAATAAGTAGAGACTGGTGGCAAATGTAATCAAAAAACAAGTCCCTATGGAGTCACTGGCTTCAAAGACTAAAATAACATAATGAACACCATCATGTAAAATAAACTCATATGACTTCCTAACAAGCAAATGGTGCCATACCACGACACCTACATGGAATTTTGAAAATAAAAATATGTCTCTATTGCCAACACCTTCCTATGGGAAACTTACTAGATAAGACTTTTGAACATAACAACACAAGAATTGTTATCTTCAAATAAAGGCCTCCTCCTCCCCTTCAGCCTTGCCTCTCCATCTCCAAAATTGGTGTCTTTACCAATCTTATGTGTCACTTATTGTAAATAGCAGCAAATACTAAAGTTCCTATAGCCTAGGACCTCATAATCCGGAAATCCAGTCAGTACAGAATTCTTAAAAAAATAGTTTCAAACCCTTGGCTATCAGATATCACATACTACTCTGGTACACAGAAGTAGAGACTGGTGACAAATTTACCAAAACCAAGTCCCTGTGGAGTCACTGGTTTCAAAGACTAAAAAAAAACAGTGAACACCATCACTAAAATCAAATCAGATGACTTCCTAACCAGCAAATGGAACCATACTATGACACCTACACAGAATTTTGAAAAAAGCAGACCTCTTTATTCCCAATACCTTTCAAGGTTATTGGTCTGTGGTATTTCTCCAAAACAAACATGATACCATCTCAGACCACACAATTTTACCTTGAGAGAGAGGAGCAATAACATAAGCATTACATCTCTCTGTATTGCCCTGACCAAATCCAGCTAAAGGGACCTACCCTAAGTTATTCCACTTCACATGAAGCACCAATATCCAAGGAGGGCCCAGCAACTGAACCAAACAAACCACTTCTGACCAGACATCTCCATTGGAAATTAGATGAACATAATGGAAATGACACAGTGATATGATAGCAATCTCACCATTTTACCAATGTAACTATAATGATTTGAGGTACATCTAAATTCAATGTAACAGAATAACATATAAAATATAGTAAAAGAATATAGATAAAATCTCCATGATTATACACAGCCAATCAAAATCAAATGACAGTACAAAATTAACATGAAATGTGTGCAAGTATAAAACAAAATTGAAAACTATACCAAAAAATTTCCAACTTTTTTACAATAAACAGGAAAACACGGAATTAATTCACCCAGAAGTGTATACCCCTTTACAAGCACTTTTTTTTTTACAAAATGTATCGATTCTATAGTACAACACATGATAGCTACGCATTGGAAAACGTACAAGGTCTGGATATCCTAAGTCTACACGATTTATCATCACACAAAAGCTCTCAAAATCTGCTTCAGTCCTGGTTCTTTATCTAAACCTATGGCACCACTACAGGCATTGGCTTTAAGTCCAATATACATATGAGTCTCCAACCATTTGTAAAACAGCTCTTGGTATATTAGGTGAGTAAATAATGCTACTTCTATTATATTTGTCAGATAGTGGGTACATGAAGAATTTGGAAAAAAAGATAGCGAGCTATGGGAAACTTACTAGATAAGACTTTTGAACATAACAACACAAGAATTGTTATCTTCAAATAAAGGCCTCCTCCTCCCCTTCAGCCTTTCCTCTCCATCTCCAAAATTGGTGTCTTTACCAATTCTTTGCGTTACTTATTATAAAAATCAGCAGACAGTAAAGTTCCCATAGCCTAAGACCTCATCATCCAGGAAACCAGTCAGTCCAGAATTCTTAAAAAAATAGTTTCAAATCCCTGCCTATGAGATATCACATACTACTCTGGGACAAATAAGTAGAGACTGGTGGCAAATTTAATCAAAAAACAAGTCCCTATGGAGTCACTGGCTTCAAAGACTAAAATAACATAATGAACACCATCATGTAAAATAAACTCATATGACTTCCTAACAAGCAAATGGTGCCATACCACGACACCTACATGGAATTTTGAAAAATAAATATGTCTCTATTCCCAATACCTTCCTATGGGAAACTTACTAGATAAGACTTTTGAACATAACAACACAAGAATTGTTATCTTCAAATATAGGCCTCCTCCTCCCCTTCAGCCTTTCCTCTCCATCTCCAAAATTGGTGTCTTTACCAATCCTATGTGTCACTTATTGTAAATAGCAGCAAATACTAAAGTTCCTATAGCCTAGGACCTCATAATGCGGAAATCCAGTCAGTACAGAATTCTTAAAAAAATTGTTTCAAACCCCTGGCTATCAGATATCACATACTACTCTGGTACACAGAAGTAGAGACTGGTGACAAATTTACCAAAACCAAGTCCCTGTGGAGTCACTGGTTTCAAAGACTAAAAAAACACAGTGAACACCATCACTAAAATCAAATCAGATGACTTCCTAACCAGCAAATGGCGCCATACTATGACACCTACACAGAATTTTGAAAAAAGCAGACCTCTTTATTCCCAATACCTTTCAAGGTTATTGGTCTGTGGTATTTCTCCAAAACAAACATGATACCATCTCAGACCACACAATTTTACCTTGAGAGAGAGGAGCAATAACATAGGCATTACATCTCTCTTTATTGCCCTGACCAAATCCAGCTAAAGGGACCTACCCTAAGTTAATCCACTTCACATGAAGCACCAATATCCAAGGAGGGCCCAGCAACTGAACCAAACAAACCACTTCTGACCAGACATCTAAATTGGAAATTAGATGAACATAATGGAAATGACACAGTGATATGATAGCAATCTCACCATATTACCAATGTAACTATAATGATTTGAGGTACATCTAACTTCAATGTAACAGAATAACATATAAAATATAGTAAAAGAATCTAGATAAAATCTCCATGATTATACACAGCCAATCAAAATCAAATAAGAGTACAACATTAACATGAAATGTGTGCAAGTATAAAACAAAATTGAAAACTATACCAAAAAATCCCAACTTTTTTACAGTAAACAGGAAAACACAGAATTAATTCACCCAGAAGTGTATACCCCTTTACAAGCACTTTTTTTTACAAAATGTATTGATTCTATAGTACAACACATGATAGCTACGCATTGGAAAACGTACAAGGTCTGGATATTCTAAGTCTACACAATTTATCATCACACAAAAGCTCTCAAAATCTGCTTCAGTCCTGGTTCTTTATCTAAACCTATGGCACCACTACAGGCATTGGCTTTAAGCTCAATATACATATGAGTCTCCAACCATTTGTAAAACAGCTCTTGGAATATTAGGTGAGTAAATAATGCTACTTCTATTATATTTGTCAGACAGTGGGTACATGAAGAATTTGGAAAAAAAGATAGCGAGCTATGGGAAACTTACTAGATAAGACTTTTAAACATAACAACACAAAAATTGTTATCTTCAAATAAAGGCCTCCTCCTCCCCTTCAGCCTTTCCTCTCCATCTCCAAAATTGGTGTCTTTACCAATTCTTTGCGTTACTTATTATAAAAATCAGCAGACAGTAAAGTTCCCATAGCCTAAGACCTCATCATCCAGGAAACCAGTCAGTCCAGAATTCTTAAAAAAATAGTTTCAAATCCCTGCCTATGAGATATCACATACTACTCTGGGACAAATAAGTAGAGACTGGTGGCAAATTTAATCAAAAAACAAGCCCCTATGGAGTCACTGGCTTCAAAGACTAAAATAACATAATGAACACAATCATGTAAAATAAACTCATATGACTTCCTAACAAGCAAATGGTGCCATACCACGACACCTACATGGAATTTTGAAAAAAAAATATGTCTCTATTCCCAATACCTTCCTATGGGAAACTTACTAGATAAGACTTTTGAACATAACAACACAAGAATTGTTATCTTCAAATAAAGGCCTCCTCCTCCCCTTCAGCCTTGCCTCTCCATCTCCAAAATTGGTGTCTTTACCAATCTTATGTGTCACTTATTGTAAATAGCAGCAAATACTAAAGTTCCTATAGCCTAGGACCTCATAATCCGGAAATCCAGTCAGTACAGAATTCTTAAAAAAAATAGTTTCAAACCCCTGGCTATCAGATATCACATACTACTCTGGTACACAGAAGTAGAGACTGGTGACAAATTTACCAAAACCAAGTCCCTGTGGAGTCACTGGTTTCAAAGACTAAAAAAACACAGTGAACATCATCACTAAAATCAAATCAGATGACTTCCTAACCAGCAAATGGCGCCATACTATGACACCTACACAGAATTTTGAAAAAAGCAGACCTCTTTATTCCCAATACCTTTCAAGGTTATTGGTCTGTGGTATTTCTCCAAAACAAACCTGATACCATCTCAGACCACACAATTTTACCTTGAGAGAGAGGAGCAATAACATAAGCATTACATCTCTCTTTATTGCCCTGACCAAATCCAGCTAAAGGGACCTACCCTAAGTTATTCCACTTCACATGAAGCACCAATATCCAAGGAGGGCCCAGCAACTGAACCAAACAAACCACTTCTGACCAGACATCTCCATTGGAAATTAGATGAACATAATGGAAATGACACAGTGATATGATAGCAATCTCACCATATTACCAATGTAACTATAATGATTTGAGGTACATCTAACTTCAATGTAACAGAATAACATATAAAATATAGTAAAAAAATCTAGATAAAATCTCCATGATTATACACAGCCAATCAAAATCAAATAAGAGTACAACATTAACATGAAATGTGTGTAAGCATAAAACAAAATTGAAAACTATACCAAAAAATCCCAACTTTTTTACAGTAAACAGGAAAACACAGAATTAATTCACCCAGAAGTGTATACCCCTTTACAAGCACTTTTTTTTACAAAATGTATTGATTCTATAGTACAACACATGATAGCTACGCATTGGAAAACGTACAAGGTCTGGATATTCTAAGTCTACACAATTTATCATCACACAAAAGCTCTCAAAATCTGCTTCAGTCCTGGTTCTTTATCTAAACCTATGGCACCACTACAGGCATTGGCTTTAAGCCCAATATACATATGAGTCTCCAACCATTTGTAAAACAGCTCTTGGTATATTAGGTGAGTAAATAATGCTACTTCAATTAAATTTGTCAGATAGTGGGTACATGAAGTATTTGGAAAAAAAGATAGCGAGCTATGGGAAACTTACTAGATAAGACTTTTGAACATAACAACACAAGAATTGTTATCTTCAAATAAAGGCCTCCTCCTCCCCTTCAGCCTTTCCTCTCCATCTCCAAAATTGGTGTCTTTACCAATTCTTTGCGTTACTTATTATAAAAATCAGCAGACAGTAAAGTTCCCATAGCCTAAGACCTCATCATCCAGGAAACCAGTCAGTCCAGAATTCTTAAAAAAATAGTTTCAAATCCCTGCCTATGAGATATCACATACTACTCTGGGACAAATAAGTAGAGACTGGTGGCAAATTTAATCAAAAAACAAGCCCCTATGGAGTCACTGGCTTCAAAGACTAAAATAACATAATGAACACCATCATGTAAAATAAACCCATATGACTTCCTAACAAGCAAATGGTGCCATACCACGACACCTACATGGAATTTTGAAAAAAAAATATGTCTCTATTCCCAATACCTTCCTATGGGAAACTTACTAGATAAGACTTTTGAACATAACAACACAAGAATTGTTATCTTCAAATAAAGGCCACTTCCTCCCCATCAGCCTTGCCTCTCCATCTCCAAAATTGGTGTCTTTACCAATCTTATGTGTCACTTATTGTAAATAGCAGCAAATACTAAAGTTCCTATAGCCTAGGACCTCATAATCCGGAAATCCAGTCAGTACAGAATTCTTAAAAAAATCTTTTCAAACCCCTGGCTATCAGATATCACATACTACTCTGGTACACAGAAGTAGAGACTGGTGACAAATTTACCAAAACCAAGTCCCTGTGGAGTCACTGGTTTCAAAGACTAAAAAAACACAGTGAACACCATCACTAAAATCAAATCAGATGACTTCCTAACCAGCAAATGGCGCCATACTATGACACCTACACAGAATTTTGAAAAAAGCAGACCTCTTTATTCCCAATACCTTTCAAGGTTATTGGTCTGTGGTATTTCTCCAAAACAAACCTGATACCATCTCAGACCACACAATTTTACCTTGAGAGAGAGGAGCAATAACATAAGCATTACATCTCTCTTTATTGCCCTTACCAAATCCAGCTAAAGGGACCTACCCTAAGTTATTCCACTTCACATGAAGCACCAATATCCAAGGAGGGCCCAGCAACTGAACCAAACAAACCACTTCTGACCAGACATCTCCATTGGAAATTAGATGAACATAATGGAAATGACACAGTGATATGATAGCAATCTCACCATATTACCAATGTAACTATAATGATTTGAGGTACATCTAACTTCAATGTAACAGAATAACATATAAAATATAGTAAAAGAATCTAGATAAAATCTCCATGATTATACACAGCCAATCAAAATCAAATAAGAGTACAACATTAACATGAAATGTGTGTAAGCATAAAACAAAATTGAAAACTATACCAAAAAATCCCAACTTTTTTACAGTAAACAGGAAAACACAGAATTAATTCACCCAGAAGTGTATACCCCTTTGCAAGCACTTTTTTTTACAAAATGTATTGATTCTATAGTACAACACATGATAGCTACGCATTGGAAAACGTACAAGGTCTGGATATCCTAAGTCTACACAATTTATCATCACACAAAAGCTCTCAAAATCTGCTTCAGTCCTGGTTCTTTATCTAAACCTATGGCACCACTACAGGCATTGGCTTTAAGCCCAATATACATATGAGTCTCCAACCATTTGTAAAACAGCTCTTGGTATATTAGGTGAGTAAATAATGCTACGTCAATTATATTTGTCAGATAGTGGGTACATGAAGAATTTGGAAAAAAAGATAGCGAGCTATGGGAAACTTACTAGATAAGACTTTTGAACATAACAACACAAGAATTGTTATCTTCAAATAAAGGCCTCCTCCTCCCCTTCAGCCTTTCCTCTCCATCTCAAAAATTGGTGTCTTTACCAATTCTTTGCGTTACTTATTATAAAAATCAGCAGACAGTAAAGTTCCCATAGCCTAAGACCTCATCATCCAGGAAACCAGTCAGTCCAGAATTCTTAAAAAAATAGTTTCAAATCCCTGCCTATGAGATATCACATACTACTCTGGGACAAATAAGTAGAGACTGGTGGCAAATTTAATAAAAAAACAAGCCCCTATGGAGTCACTGGCTTCAAAGACTAAAATAACATAATGAACACCATCATGTAAAATAAACCCATATGACTTCCTAACAAGCAAATGGTGCCATACCACGACACCTACATGGAATTTTGAAAAAAAAAAATGTCTCTATTCCCAATACCTTCCTATGGGAAACTTACTAGATAAGACTTTTGAACATAACAACACAAGAATTGTTATGTTCAAATAAAGGCCTCCTCCTCCCCTTCAGCCTTGCCTCTCCATCTCCAAAATTGGTGTCTTTACCAATCTTATGTGTCACTTATTGTAAATAGCAGCAAATACTAAAGCTCCTATAGCCTAGGACCTCATAATCCGGAAATCCAGTCAGTACAGAATTCTTAAAAAAATTGTTTCAAAACCCTGGCTATCAGATATCACATACTACTCTGGTACACAGAAGTAGAGACTGGTGACAAATTTACCAAAACCAAGTCCCTGTGGAGTCACTGGTTTCAAAGACTAAAAAAACACAGTGAACACCATCACTAAAATCAAATCAGATGACTTCCTAACCAACAAATGGCGCCATACTATGACACCTACACAGAATTTTGAAAAAAGCAGACCTCTTTATTCCCAATACCTTTCAAGGTTATTGGTCTGTGGTATTTCTCCAAAACAAACCTGATACCATCTCAGACCACACAATTTTACCTTGAGAGAGAGGAGCAATAACATAAGCATTACATCTCTCTTTATTGCCCTTACCAAATCCAGCTAAAGGGACCTACCCTAAGTTATTCCACTTCACATGAAGCACCAATATCCAAGGAGGGCACAGCAACTGAACCAAACAAACCACTTCTGACCAGACATCTCCATTGGAAATTAGATGAACATAATGGAAATGACACAGTGATATGATAGCAATCTCACCATATTACCAATGTAACTATAATGATTTGAGGTACATCTAACTTCAATGTAACAGAATAACATATAAAATATAGTAAAAGAATCTAGATAAAATCTCCATGATTATACACAGCCAATCAAAATCAAATAAGAGTACAACATTAACATGAAATGTGTGTAAGCATAAAACAAAATTGAAAACTATACCAAAAAATCCCAACTTTTTTACAGTAAACAGGAAAACACAGAATTAATTCACCCAGAAGTGTATACCCCTTTACAAGCACTTTTTTTTACAAAATGTATTGATTCTATAGCACAACACATGATAGCTACGCATTGGAAAACGTACAAGGTCTGGATATCCTAAGTCTACACAATTTATCATCACACAAAAGCTCTCAAAATCTGCTTCAGTCCTGGTTCTTTATCTAAACCTATGGCACCACTACAGGCATTGGCTTTAAGCCCAATATACATATGAGTCTCCAACCATTTGTAAAACAGCTCTTGGTATATTAGGTGAGTAAATAATGCTACGTCAATTATATTTGTCAGATAGTGGGTACATGAAGAATTTGGAAAAAAAGATAGCGAGCTATGGGAAACTTACTAGATAAGACTTTTGAACATAACAACACAAGAATTGTTATCTTCAAATAAAGGCCTCCTCCTCCCCTTCAGCCTTTCCTCTCCATCTCCAAAATTGGTGTCTTTACCAATTCTTTGCGTTACTTATTATAAAAATCAGCAGACAGTAAAGTTCCCATAGCCTAAGACCTCATCATCCAGGAAACCAGTCAGTCCAGAATTCTTAAAAAAATAGTTTCAAATCCCTGCCTATGAGATATCACATACTACTCTGGGACAAATAAGTAGAGACTGGTGGCAAATTTAATAAAAAAACAAGCCCCTATGGAGTCACTGGCTTCAAAGACTAAAATAACATAATGAACACCATCATGTAAAATAAACCCATATGACTTCCTAACAAGCAAATGGTGCCATACCACGACACCTACATGGAATTTTGAAAAAAAAATATGTCTCTATTCCCAATACCTTCCTATGGGAAACTTACTAGATAAGACTTTTGAACATAACAACACAAGAATTGTTATGTTCAAATAAAGGCCTCCTCCTCCCCTTCAGCCTTGCCTCTCCATCTCCAAAATTGGTGTCTTTACCAATCTTATGTGTCACTTATTGTAAATAGCAGCAAATACTAAAGTTCCTATAGCCTAGGACCTCATAATCCGGAAATCCAGTCAGTACAGAATTCTTAAAAAAATAGTTTCAAACCCCTGGCTATCAGATATCACATACTACTCTGGTACACAGAAGTAGAGACTGGTGACAAATTTACCAAAACCAAGTCCCTGTGGAGTCACTGGTTTCAAAGACTAAAAAAACACAGTGAACACCATCACTAAAATCAAATCAGATGACTTCCTAACCAGCAAATGGCGCCATACTATGACACCTACACAGAATTTTGAAAAAAGCAGACCTCTTTATTCCCAATACCTTTTTCAAGGTTATTGGTCTGTGGTATTTCTCCAAAACAAACCTGATACCATCTCAGACCACACAATTTTACCTTGAGAGAGAGGAGCAATAACATAAGCATTACATCTCTCTTTATTGCCCTGACCAAATCCAGCTAAAGGGACCTACCCTAAGTTATTCCACTTCACATGAAGCACCAATATCCAAGGAGGGCCCAGCAACTGAACCAAACAAACCACTTCTGACCAGACATCTCCATTGGAAATTAGATGAACATAATGGAAATGACACAGTGATATGATAGCAATCTCACCATATTACCAATGTAACTATAATGATTTGAGGTACATCTAACTTCAATGTAACAGAATAACATATAAAATATAGTAAAAGAATCTAGATAAAATCTCCATGATTATACACAGCCAATCAAAATCAAATAAGAGTACAACATTAACATGAAATGTGTGTAAGTATAAAACAAAATAGAAAACTATACCAAAAAATGTCCAACTTTTTTACAATAAACAGGAAAACACAGAATTAATTCACCCAGAAGTGTATACCCCTTTACAAGCACTTTTTTTTACAAAATGTATTGATTCTATAGTACAACACATGATAGCTACGCATTGGAAAACGTACAAGGTCTGGATATCCTAAGTCTACACAATTTATCATCACACAAAAGCTCTCAAAATCTGCTTCAGTCCTGGTTCTTTATCTAAACCTATGGCACCACTACAGGCATTGGCTTTAAGCCCAATATACATATGAGTCTCCAACCATTTGTAAAACAGCTCTTGGTATATTAGGTGAGTAAATAATGCTACTTCAATTATATTTGTCAGATAGTGGGTACATGAAGAATTTGGAAAAAAAGATAGCGAGCTATGGGAAACTTACTAGATAAGACTTTTGAACATAACAACACAAGAATTGTTATCTTCAAATAAAGGCCTCCTCCTCCCCTTCAGCCTTTCCTCTCCATCTCCAAAATTGGTGTCTTTACCAATTCTTTGCGTTACTTATTATAAAAATCAGCAGACAGTAAAGTTCCCATAGCCTAAGACCTCATCATCCAGGAAACCAGTCAGTCCAGAATTCTTAAAAAAATAGTTTCAAATCCCTGCCTATGAGATATCACATACTACTCTGGGACAAATAAGTAGAGACTGGTGGCAAATTTAATCAAAACACAAGTCCCTATGGAGTCACTGGCTTCAAAGACTAAAATAACATAATGAACACCATCATGTAAAATAAACTCATATGACTTCCTAACAAGCAAATGGTGCCATACCACGACACCTACATGGAATTTTGAAAAAAAAAATATGTTTCTATTCCCAATACCTTCCTATGGGAAACTTACTACATAAGACTTTTGAACATAACAACACAAGAATTGTTATCTTCAAATAAAGGCCTCCTCCTCCCCTTCAGCCTTGCCTCTCCATCTCCAAAATTGGTGTCTTTACCAATCTTATGTGTCACTTATTGTAAATAGCAGCAAATACTAAAGTTCCTATAGCCTAGGACCTCATAATCCGGAAATCCAGTCAGTACAGAATTCTTAAAAAAATAGTTTCAAACCCATGGCTATCAGATATCACATACTACTCTGGTACACAGAAGTAGAGACTGGTGACAAATTTACCAAAACCAAGTCCCTGTGGAGTCACTGGTTTCAAAGACTAAAAAAAAACAGTGAACACCATAACTAAAATCAAATCAGATGACTTCCTAACCAGCAAATGGCGCCATACTATGACACCTACACAGAATTTTGAAAAAAGCAGACCTCTTTATTCCCAATATCTTTCAAGGTTATTGGTCTGTGGTATTTCTCAAAAACAAACATGATACCATCTCAGACCACACAATTTTACCTTGAGAGAGAGGAGCAATAACATAAGCATTACATCTCTCTTTATTGCCCTGACCAAATCCAGCTAAAGGGACCTACCCTAAGTTATTCCACTTCACATGAAGCACCAATATCCAAGGAGGGCCCAGCAACTGAACCAAACAAACCACTTCTGACCAGACATCTCCATTGGAAATTAGATGAACATAATGGAAATGACACAGTGATATGATAGCAATCTCACCATATTACCAATGTAACTATAATGATTTGAGGTACATCTAACTTCAATGTAACAGAATAACATATAAAATATATTAAAAGAATCTAGATAAAATCTCCATGATTATACACAGCCAATCAAAATCAAATGAGAGTACAACATTAACATGAAATGTGTGCAAGTATAAAACAAAATTGAAAACTATACCAAAAAATGTCCAACTTTTTTACAATAAACAGGAAAACACAGAATTAATTCACGCAGAAGTGTTTACCCCTTTACAAAGCACTTTTTTTTTTACAAAATGTATTGATTCTATAGTACAACACATGATAGCTATGCATTGGAAAACGTACAAGGTCTGGATATCCTAAGTCTACACAATTTATCATCACACAAAAGCTCTCAAAATCTGCTTCAGTCCTGGTTCTTTATCTAAACCTATGGCACCACTACAGGCATTGGCTTTAAGCCCAATATACATATGAGTCTCCAACCATTTGTAAAACAGCTCTTGGTATATTAGGTGAGTAAATAATGCTACTTCTATTATATTTGTCAGATAGTGGGTACATGAAGAATTTGGAAAAAAAGATAGCGAGCTATGGGAAACTTACTAGATAAGACTTTTGAACATAACAACACAAGAATTGTTATCTTCAAATAAAGGCCTCCTCCTCCCCTTCAGCATTTCCTCTCCATCTCCAAAATTGGTGTCTTTACCAATTCTTTGCGTTACTTATTATAAAAATCAGTAGACAGTAAAGTTCCCATAGCCTAAGACCTCATCATCCAGGAAACCAGTCAGTCCAGAATTCATAAAAAAATAGTTTCAAATCCCTGCCTAAGAGATATCACATACTACACTGGGACAAATAAGTGGAGACTGGTGGCAAATTTAATAAAAAAACAAGTCCCTACGGAGTCACTGGCTTCAAAGACTAAAATAACATAATGAGCACCATCATGTAAAATAAACTTATATGACTTCCTAACAAGAAAATGGTGCCATACCACGACACCTACATGGAATTTTGAAAAAAAAATATGTCTCTATTCCCAATACCTTCCTATGGGAAACTTACTAGATGAGACTTTTGAACATAACAACACAAGAATTGTTATCTTCAAATAAAGGCCTCCTCCTCCCCTTCAGCCTTTCCTCTCCATCTCCAAAATTGGTGTCTTTACCAATCTTATGTGTCACGTATTGTAAATAGCAGCAAATACTAAAGTTCCTATAGCCTAGGACCTCATAATCCGGAAATCCAGTCAGTACAGAATTCTTAAAAAAATAGTTTCAAACCCCTGGCTATCAGATATCACATACTTCTCTGGTACACAGAAGTAGAGACTGGTAAAAAAATTTACCAAAACCAAGTCCCTGTGGAGTCACTGGTTTCAAAGACTAAAAAAACACAGTGAACACCATCACTAAAATCAAATCAGATGACTTCCTAACCAGCAAATGGCGCCATACTATGACACCTACACAGAATTTTGAAAAAAGCAGACCTCTTTATTCCCAATACCTTTCAAGGTTATTGGTCTGTGGTATTTCTCCAAAACAAACATGATACCATCTCAGACCACAAAATTTTACCTTGAGAGAGAGGAGCAATAACATAAGCATTACATCTCTCTTTATTGCCCTGACCAAATCCAGCTAAAGGGACCTACCCTAACTTATTCCACTTCACATGAAGCACCAATATCCAAGGAGGGCCCAGCAACTGAACCAAACAAACCACTTCTGACCAGACATCTCCATTGGAAATTAGATGAACATAATGGAAATGACACAGTGATATGATAGCAATCTCACCATATTACCAATGTAACTATAATGATTTGAGGTACATCTAACTTCAATGTAACAGAATAACATATCAAATATAGTAAAAGAATCTAGATAAAATCTCCATGATTATACACAGCCAATCAAAATCAAATAAGAGTACAACATTAACATGAAATGTGTGCAAGTATAAAACAAAATTGAAAACTATACCAAAAAATCCCAACTTTTTTACAGTAAACAGGAAAACACAGAATTAATTCACCCAGAAGTGTATACCCCTTTACAAGCACTTTTTTTTTACAAAATGTATCGATTCTATAGTACAACACATGATAGCTATGCATTGGAAAACGTACAAGGTCTGGATATCCTAAGTCTACACAATTTATCATCACACAAAAGCTCTCAAAATCTGCTTCAGTCCTGGTTCTTTATCTAAACCTATGGCACCACTACAGGCATTGGCTATAAGCCCAATATACATATGAGTCTCCAACCATTTGTAAAACAGCTCTTGGAATATTAGGTGAGTAAATAATGCTACTTCTATTATATTTGTCAGATAGTGGGTACATGAAGAATTTGGAAAAAAAGATAGCGAGCTATGGGAAACTTACTAGATAAGACTTTTGAACATAACAACACAAGAATTGTTATCTTCAAATAAAGGCCTCCTCCTCCCCTTCAGCCTTTCCTCTCCATCTCCAAAATTGGTGTCTTTACCAATTCTTTGCGTTACTTATTATAAAAATCAGCAGACAGCAAAGTTCCCATAGCCTAAGACCTCATCATCCAGGAAACCAGTCAGTCCAGAATTCTTAAAAAAATAGTTTCAAATCCCTGCCTATGAGATATCACATACTACTCTGGGACAAATAAGTAGAGACTGGTGGCAAATGTAATCAAAAAACAAGTCCCTATGGAGTCACTGGCTTCAGAGACTAAAATAACATAATGAACACCATCATGTAAAATAAACTTATATGACTTCCTAACAAGCAAATGGTGCCATACCACGACACCTACATGGAATTTTGAAAAAAAAATATGTCTCTATTCCCAATACCTTTCTATGGGATACTTACTAGATAAGACTTTTGAACATAACAACAAAGGAATTGTTATCTTCAAATAAAGGCCTCCTCCTCCCCTTCAGCCTTGCCTCTCCATCTCCAATATTGGTGTCTTTACCAATCTTATGTGTCACTTATTGTAAATAGCAGCAAATACTAAAGTTCCTATAGCCTAGGACCTCATAATCCGGAAATCCAGTCAGTACAGAATTCTTAAAAAAATAGTTTCAAACCCCTGGCTATCAGATATCACATACTACTCTGGTACACAGAAGTAGAGACTGGTGACAAATTTACCAAAACAAAGTCCCTGTGGAGTCACTGGTTTCAAAGACTAAAAAAAACACAGTGAACACCATCACTTAAATCAAATCAGATGACTTCCTAACCAGCAAATGGCGCCATACTATGACACCTACACAGAATTTTGAAAAAAGCAGACCTCTTTATTCCCAATACCTTTCAAGGTTATTGGTCTGTGGTATTTCTCCAAAACAAACCTGATACCATCTCAGACCACACAATTTTACCTTGAGAGAGATGAGCAATAACATAAGCATTACATCTCTCTTTATTGCCCTGACCAAATCCAGCTAAAGGGACCTACCCTAAGTTATTCCACTTCACATGAAGCACCAATATCCAAGGAAGGCCCAGCAACTGAACCAAACAAACCACTTCTGACCAGACATCTCCATTGGAAATTAGATGAACATAATGGAAATGACACAGTGATATGATAGCAATCTCACCATATTACCAATGTAACTATAATGATTTGAGGTACATCTAACTTCAATGTAACAGAATAACATATAAAATATAGTAAAAGAATCTAGATAAAATCTCCATGATTATACACAGCCAATCAAAATCAAATAAGAGTACAACATTAACATGAAATGTGTGCAAGTATAAAACAAAATTGAAAACTATACCAAAAAATTTCCAACTTTTTTACAATAAACAGGAAAACACAGAATTAATTCACCCAGAAGTGTATACCCCTTTACAAGCACTTTTTTTTACAAAATGTATTGATTCTATAGTACAACACATGATAGCTACGCATTGGAAAACGTACAAGGTCTGGATATCCTAAGTCTACACAATTTATCATCACACAAAAGCTCTCAAAATCTGCTTCAGTCCTGGTTCTTTATCTAAACCTATGGCACCACTACAGGCATTGGCTTTAAGCCCAATATACATATGAGTCTCCAACCATTTGTAAAACAGCTCTTGGTATATTAGGTGAGTAAATAATGCTACTTCAATTATATTTGTCAGATAGTGGGTACATGAAGAATTTGGAAAAAAAGATAGCGAGCTATGGGAAACTTACTAGATAACATAACAACACAAGAATTGTTATCTTCAAATAAAGGCCTCCTCCTCCCCTTCAGCCTTTCCTCTCCATCTCCAAAATTGGTGTCTTTACCAATTCTTTACGTTACTTATTATAAAAATCAGCAGACAGTAAAGTTCCCATAGCCTAAGACCTCATCATCCAGGAAACCAGTCAGTCCAGAATTCTTAAAAAAATAGTTTCAAATCCCTGCCTATGAGATATCACATACTACTCTGGGACAAATAAGTAGAGACTGGTGGCAAATTTAATCAAAAAACAAGTCCCTATGGAGTCACTGGCTTCAAAGACTAAAATAACATAATGAACACCATCATGTAAAATAAACTCATATGACTTCCTAACAAGCAAATGGTGCCATACCACGACACCTACATGGAATTTTGAAAAAAAAATATGTCTCTATTCCCAATACCTTCCTATGGGAAACTTACTAGATAAGACTTTTGAACATAACAACACAAGAATTGTTATCTTCAAATAAAGGCCTCCTCCTCCCCTTCAGCCTTGCCTCTCCATCTCCAAAATTGGTGTCTTTACCAATCTTATGTGTCACTTATTGTAAATAGCAGCAAATACTAAAGTTCCTATAGCCTAGGACCTCATAATCCGGAAATCCAGTCAGTACAGAATTCTTAAAAAAATAGTTTCAAACCCCTGGCTATCAGATATCACATACTACTCTGGTACACAGAAGTAGAGACTGGTGACAAATTTACCAAAACCAAGTCCCTGTGGAGTCACTGGTTTCAAAGACTAAAAAAACACAGTGAACATCATCACTAAAATAAAATCAGATGACTTCCTAACCAGCAAATGGTGCCATACTATGACACCTACACAGAATTTTGAAAAAAGCAGACCACTTTATTCCCAATACCTTTTAAGGTTATTGGTCTGTGGTATTTCTCCAAAACAAACATGATACCATCTCAGACCACACAATTTTACCTTGAGAGAGAGGAGCAATAACATAAGCATTACATCTCTCTTTATTGCCCTGACCAAATCCAGCTAAAGGGACCTACCCTAAGTTATTCCACTTTACATGAAGTACCAATATCCAAGGAGGGCCCAGCAACTGAACCAAACAAACCACTTCTGACCAGACATCTCCATTGGAAATTAGATGAACATAATGGAAATGACACAGTGATATGATAGCAATCTCACCATATTACCAATGTAACTATAATGATTTGAGGTACATCTAACTTCAATGTAACAGAATAACATATAAAATATAGTAAAAGAATCTAGATAAAATCTCCATGATTATACACAGCCAATCAAAATCAAATAAGAGTACAACATTAAAATGAAATGTGTGTAAGCATAAAACAAAATTGAAAACTATACCAAAAAATCCCAAGTTTTTTACAGTAAACAGGAAAACACAGAATTAATACACCCAGAAGTGTATACCCCTTTACAAGCACTTTTTTTTACAAAATGTATTGATTCTATAGTACAACACATGATAGCTACGCATTGGAAAACGTACAAGGTCTGGATATCCTAAGTCTACACAATTTATCATCACACAAAAGCTCTCAAAATCTGCTTCAGTCCTGGTTCTTTATCTAAACCTATGGCACCACTACAGGCATTGGCTTTAAGCCCAATATACATATGAGTCTCCAACCATTTGTAAAACAGCTCTTGGTATATTAGGTGAGTAAATAATGCTACTTCAATTATATTTGTCAGATAGTGGGTACATGAAGAATTTGGAAAAAAAGATAGCGAGCTATGGGAAACTTACTAGATAAGACTTTTGAACATAACAACACAAGAATTGTTATCTTCAAATAAAGGCCTCCTCCTCCCCTTCAGCCTTTCCTCTCCATCTCCAAAATTGGTGTCTTTACCAATTCTTTGCGTTACTTATTATAAAAATCAGCAGACAGTAAAGTTCCCATAGCCTAAGACCTCATCATCCAGGAAACCAGTCAGTCCAGAATTCTTAAAAAAATAGTTTCAAATCCCTGCCTATGAGATATCACATACTACTCTGGGACAAATAAGTAGAGACTGGTGGCAAATTTAATAAAAAAACAAGTCCCTATGGAGTCACTGGCTTCAAAGACTAAAATAACATAATGAACACCATCATGTAAAATAAACTCATATGACTTCCTAACAAGCAAATGGTGCCATACCACGACACCTACATGGAATTTTGAAAATAAAAATATGTCTCTATTGCCAATACCTTCCTATGGGAAACTTACTAGATAAGACTTTTGAACATAACAACACAAGAATTGTTATCTTCAAATAAAGGCCTCCTCCTCCCCTTCAGCCTTGCCTCTCCATCTCCAAAATTGGTGTGTTTACCAATCTTATGTGTCACTTATTGTAAATAGCAGCAAATACTAAAGTTCCTATAGCCTAGGACCTCATAATCCGGAAATCCAGTCAGTACAGAATTCTTAAAAAAATAGTTTCAAACCCTTGGCTATCAGATATCACATACTACTCTGGTACACAGAAGTAGAGACTGGTGACAAATTTACCAAAACCAAGTCCCTGTGGAGTCACTAGTTTCAAAGACTAAAAAAAAACAGTGAACACCATCACTAAAATAAAATCAGATGACTTCCTAACCAGCAAATGGCGCCATACTATGACACCTACACAGAATTTTGAAAAAAGCAGACCTCTTTATTCCCAATACCTTTTAAGGTTATTGGTCTGTGGTATTTCTCCAAAACAAACATGATACCATCTCAGACCACACAATTTTACCTTGAGAGAGAGGAGCAATAACATAAGCATTACATCTCTCTTTATTGCCTTGACTAAATCCAGCAAAAGGGACCTACCCTAAGTTATTCCACTTCACATGAAGCACCAATATCCAAGGAGGGCCCAGCAACTGAACCAAACAAACCACTTCTGACCAGACATCTCCATTGGAAATAAGATGAACATAATGGAAATGACACAGTGATATGATAGCAATCTCACCATATTACCAATGTAACTATAATGATTTGAGGTACATCTAACTTCAATGTAACAGAATAACGTATAAAATATAGTAAAATAATCTAGATAAAATCTCCATGATTATACACAGCCAATCAAAATCAAATGAGAGTATAACATTAACATGAAATGTGTGCAAGTATAAAACAAAATTGAAAACTATACCAAAAAATCCCAACTTTTTTACAGTAAACAGGAAAACAGAATTAATTCACCCAGAAGTGTATACCCCTTTACAAGCACTTTTTTTTTTACAAAATGTATCGATTCTATAGTACAACACATGATAGCTATGCATTGGAAAACGTACAAGGTCTGGATATCCTAAGTCTACACAATTTATCATCACACAAAAGCTCTCAAAATCTGCTTCAGTCCTGGTTCTTTATCTAAACCTATGGCCCCACTACAGGCATTGGCTTTAAGCCCAATATACATATGAGTCTCCAACCATTTGTAAAACAGCTCTTGGAATATTAGGTGAGTAAATAATGCTACTTCTATTATATTTGTCAGATAGTGGGTACATGAAGAATTTGGAAAAAAAGATAGCGAGCTATGGGAAACTTACTAGATAAGACTTTTGAACATAACAACACAAGAATTGTTATCTTCAAATAAAGGCCTCCTCCTCCCCTTCAGCCTTTCCTCTCCATCTCCAAAATTGGTGTCTTTACCAATTCTTTGCGTTACTTATTATAAAAATCAGCAGACAGTAAAGTTCCCATAGCCTAAGACCTCATCATCCAGGAAACCAGTCAGTCCAGAATTCTTAAAAAAATTGTTTCAAATCCCTGCCTATGAGATATCACATACTACTCTGGGACAAATAAGTAGAGACTGGTGGCAAATTTAATCAAAAAACAAGTCCCTATGTAGTCACTGGCTTCAAAGACTAAAATAACATAATGAACACCATCATGTAAAATAAACTCATATGACTTCCTAACAAGCAAATGGTGCCATACCACGACACCTACATGGAATTTTGAAAAAAAAATATGTCTCTATTCCCAATACCTTCCTATGGGAAACTTACTAGATAAGACTTTTGAACATAACACAAGAATTGTTATCTTCAAATAAAGGTCTCCTCCTCCCCTTCAGCCTTTCCTCTCCATCTCCAAAATTGGTGTCTTTACCAATCTTATGTGTCACTTATTGAAAATAGCAGCAAATACTAAAGTTCCTATAGCCTAGGACCTCATAATGCGGAAATCCAGTCAGTACAGAATTCTTTAAAAAATTGTTTCAAACCCCTGGCTATCAGATATCACATACTACTCTGGTACACAGAAGTAGAGACTGGTGACAAATTTACCAAAACCAATTCCCTGTGGAGTCACTGGTTTCAAAGACTAAAAAAAAAACAGTTAACACCATCACTAAAATAAAATCAGATGACTTCCTAACCAGCAAATGGTGCCATACTATGACACCTACACAGAATTTTGAAAAAAGCAGACCACTTTATTCCCAATACCTTTTAAGGTTATTGGTCTGTGGTATTTCTCCAAAACAAACATGATACCATCTCAGACCACACAATTTTACCTTGAGAGAGAGGAGCAATAACATAAGCATTACATCTCTCTTTATTGCCTTGACCAAATCCAGCAAAAGGGACCTACCCTAAGTTATTCCACTTCACATGAAGCACCAATATCCAAGGAGGGCCCAGCAACTGAACCAAACAAACCACTTCTGACCAGACATCTCCATTGGAAATTAGATGAACATAATGGAAATGACACAGTGATATGATAGCAATCTCACCATATTACCAATGTAACTACTATGATTTGAGGTACATCTAACTTCAATGTAACAGAATAACGTATAAAATATAGTAAAATAATCTAGATAAAATCTGCATGATTATACACAGCCAATCAAAATCAAATGAGAGTACAACATTAACATGAAATGTGTGCAAGTATAAAACAAAATTGAAAACTATACCAAAAAATCCCAACTTTTTTACAGTAAACGGGAAAACACAGAATTAATTCACCCAGAAGTGTATACCCCTTTACAAGCACTTTTTTTTTACAAAATGTATTGATTCTATAGTACAACACATGATAGCTATGCATTGGAAAACGTACAAGGTCTGGATATCCTAAGTCTACACAATTTATCATCACACAAAAGCTCTCAAAATCTGCTTCAGTCCTGGTTCTTTATCTAAACCTATGGCACCACTACAGGCATTGGCTATAAGCCCAATATACATATGAGTCTCCAACCATTTGTAAAAAAGCTCTTGGTATATTAGGTGAGTAAATAATGCTACTTCAATTATATTTGTCAGATAGTGGGTACATGAAGAATTTGGAAAAAAAGATAGCGAGCTATGGGAAACTTACTAGATAAGACTTTTGAACATAACAGCACAAGAATTGTTATCTTCAAATAAAGGCCTCCTCCTCCCCTTCAGCCTTTCCTCTCCATCTCCAAAATTGGTGTCTTTACCAATTCTTTGCGTTACTTATTATAAAAATCAGCAGACAGTAAAGTTCCCATAGCCTAAGACCTCATCATCCAGGAAACCAGTCAGTCCAGAATTCTTAAAAAAATAGTTTCAAATCCCTGCCTATGAGATATCACATACTACTCTGGGACAAATAAGTAGAGACTGGTGGCAAATTTAATCAAAAAACAAGTCCCTGTGGAGTCACTGGCTTCAAAGACTAAAATAACATAATGAACACCATCATGTAAAATAAACTCATATGACTTCCTAACAAGCAAATGGTGCCATACCACAACACCTACATGGAATTTTGAAAAAAAAATATGTCTCTATTCCCAATACCTTCCTATGGGAAACTTACTAGATAAGACTTTTGAACATAACAACACAAGAATTGTTATCTTCAAATAAAGGCCTCCTCCTCCCCTTCAGCCTTGCCTCCCCATCTCCAAAATTGGTGTCTTTACCAATCTTATGTGTCACTTATTGTAAATAGCAGCAAATACTAAAGTTCCTATAGCCTAGGACCTCATAATCCGGAAATCCAGTCAGTACAGAATTCTTAAAAAAATAATTTCAAACCCCTGGCTATCAGATATCACATACTACTCTGGTACACAGAAGTAGAGACTGGTGACAAATTTACCAAAACCAAGTCCCTGTGGAGTCACTAGTTTCAAAGACTAAAAAAAAAACAGTGAACACCATCACTAAAATAAAATCAGATGACTTCCTAACCAGCAAATCGCGCCATACTATGACACCTACACAGAATTTTGAAAAAAGCAGACCTCTTTATTCCCAATACCTTTTAAGGTTATTGGTCTGTGGTATTTCTCCAAAACAAACATGATACCATCTCAGACCACACAATTTTACCTTGAGAGAGAGGAGCAATAACATAAGCATTACATCTCTCTTTATTGCCTTGACCAAATCCAGCAAAAGGGACCTACCCTAAGTTATTCCACTTCACATGAAGCACCAATATCCAAGGAGGGCCCAGCAACTGAACCAAACAAACCACTTCTGACCAGACATCTCCATTGGAAATTAGATGAACATAATGGAAATGACACAGTGATATGATAGCAATCTCACCATATTACCAATGTAACTACTATGATTTGAGGTACATCTAACTTCAATGTAACAGAATAACGTATAAAATATAGTAAAATAATCTAGATAAAATCTGCATGATTATACACAGCCAATCAAAATCAAATGAGAGTACAACATTAACATGAAATGTGTGCAAGTATAAAACAAAATTGAAAACTATACCAAAAAATCCCAACTTTTTTACAGTAAACAGGAAAACACAGAATTAATTCACCCAGAAGTGTATACCCCTTTACAAGCACTTTTTTTTTACAAAATGTATTGATTCTATAGTACAACACATGATAGCTATGCATTGGAAAACGTACAAGGTCTGGATATCCTAAGTCTACACAATTTATCATCACACAAAAGCTCTCAAAATCTGCTTCAGTCCTGGTTCTTTATCTAAACCTATGGCACCACTACAGGCATTGGCTATAAGCCCAATATACATATGAGTCTCCAACCATTTGTAAAAAAGCTCTTGGTATATTAGGTTAGTAAATAATGCTACTTCAATTATATTTGTCAGATAGTGGGTACATGAAGAATTTGGAAAAAAAGATAGCGAGCTATGGGAAACTTACTAGATAAGACTTTTGAACATAACAGCACAAGAATTGTTATCTTCAAATAAAGGCCTCCTCCTCCCCTTCAGCCTTTCCTCTCCATCTCCAAAATTGGTGTCTTTACCAATTCTTTGCGTTACTTATTATAAAAATCAGCAGACAGTAAAGTTTCCATAGCCTAAGACCTCATCATCCAGGAAACCAGTCAGTCCAGAATTCTTAAAAAAATAGTTTCAAATCCCTGCCTATGAGATATCACATACTACTCTGGGACAAATAAGTAGAGACTGGTGGCAAATTTAATAAAAAAACAAGTCCCTATGGAGTCACTGGCTTCAAAGACTAAAATAACATAATGAACAACATCATGTAAAATAAACTCATATGACTTCCTAACAAGCAAATGGTGCCATACCACGACACCTACATGGAATTTTGAAAAAAAAATATGTCTCTATTCCCAATACCTTCCTATGGGAAACTTACTAGATAAGACTTTTGAACATAACAACACAAGAATTGTTATCTTCAAATAAAGGCCTCCTCCTCCCCTTCAGCCTTGCCTCTCCATCTCCAAAATTGGTGTCTTTACCAATCTTATGTGTCACTTATTGTAAATAGCAGCAAATACTAAAGTTCCTATAGCCTAGGACCTCATAATCCGGAAATCCAGTCAGTACAGAATTCTTAAATAAATAGTTTCAAACCCCTGGCTATCAGATATCACATACTACTCTGGTACACAGAACTAGAGACTGGTGACAAATTTACCAAAACCAAGTCCCTGTGGAGTTACTAGTTTCAAAGACTAAAAAAAAAACAGTGAACACCATCACTAAAATAAAATCAGATGACTTCCTAACCAGCAAATGGCGCCATACTATGACACCTACACAGAATTTTGAAAAAAGCAGACCTCTTTATTCCCAATACCTTTTAAGGTTATTGGTCTGTGGTATTTCTCAAAAACAAACATGATACCATCTCAGACCACACAATTTTACTTTGAGAGAGAGGAGCAATAACATAAGCATTACATCTCTCTTTATTGCCCTGACCAAATCCAGCTAAAGGGACCTACCCTAAGTTATTCCACTTCACATGAAGCACCAATATCCAAGGAGGTCCCAGCAACTGAACCAAACAAACCACTTCTGACCAGACATCTCCATTGGAAATTAGATGAACATAATGGAAATGACACAGTGATATGATAGCAATCTCACCATATTACCAATGTAACTATAATGATTTGAGGTACATCTAACTTCAATGTAACAGAATAACATATAAAATATAGTAAAAGAATCTAGATAAAATCTCCATTATTATACACAGCCAATCAAAATCAAATAAGAGTACAACATTAACATGAAATGTGTGTAAGCATAAAACAAAATTGAAAACTATACCAAAAAATCCCAACTTTTTTACAGTAAACAGGAAAACACAGAATTAATTCACCCAGAAGTGTATACCCCTTTACAAGCACTTTTTTTTACAAAATGTATTGATTCTATAGTACAACACATGATAGCTACGCATTGGAAAACGTACAAGGTCTGGATATCCTAAGTCTACACAATTTATCATCACACAAAAGCTCTCAAAATCTGCTTCAGTCCTGGTTCTTTATCTAAACTTATGGCACCACTACAGGCATTGCCTTTAAGCCCAATATACATATGAGTCTCCAACCATTTGTAAAACAGCTCTTGGTATATTAGGTGAGTAAATAATGCTACTTCAATTAAATTTGTCAGATAGTGGGTACATGAAGTATTTGGAAAAAAAGATAGCGAGCTATGGGAAACTTACTAGATAAGACTTTTGAACATAACAACACAAGAATTGTTATCTTCAAATAAAGGCCTCCTCCTCCCCTTCAGCCTTTCCTCTCCATCTCCAAAATTGGTGTATTTACCAATTCTTTGCGTTACATATTATAAAAATCAGCAGACAGTAAATTTCCCATAGCCTAAGACCTCATCATCCAGGAAACCAGTCAGTCCAGAATTCTTAAAAAAATAGTTTCAAATCCCTGCCTATGAGATATCACATACTACTCTGGGACAAATAAGTAGAGACTGGTGGCAAATTTAATCAAAAAACAAGTCCCTGTGGAGTCACTGGCTTCAAAGACTAAAATAACATAATGAACACAATCATGTAAAATAAACTCATATGACTTCCTAACAAGCAAATGGTGCCATACCACGACACCTACATGGAATTTTGAAAAAAAAATATGTCTCTATTCCCAATACCTTCCTATGGGAAACTTACTAGATAAGACTTTTGAACATAACAACACAAGAATTGTTATCTTCAAATAAGGCCTCCTCCTCCCCTTCAGCCTTGCCTCTCCATCTCCAAAATTGGTGTCTTTACCAATCTTATGTGTCACTTATTGTAAATAGCAGCAAATACTAAAGTTCCTATAGCCTAGGACCTCATAATCCGGAAATCCAGTCAGTACAGAATTCTTAAAAAAATAATTTCAAACCCCTGGCTATCAGATATCACATACTACTCTGGTACACAGAAGTAGAGACTGGTGACAAATTTACCAAAACCAAGTCCCTGTGGAGTCACTAGTTTCAAAGACTAAAAAAAAAACAGTGAACACCATCACTAAAATAAAATCAGATGACTTCCTAACCAGCAAATCGCGCCATACTATGACACCTACACAGAATTTTGAAAAAAGCAGACCTCTTTATTCCCAATACCTTTTAAGGTTATTGGTCTGTGGTATTTCTCCAAAACAAACATGATACCATCTCAGACCACACAATTTTACCTTGAGAGAGAGGAGTAATAACATAAGCATTACATCTCTCTTTATTGCCTTGACCAAATCCAGCAAAAGGGACCTACCCTAAGTTATTCCACTTCACATGAAGCACCAATATCCAAGGAGGGCCCAGCAACTGAACCAAACAAACCACTTCTGACCAGACATCTCCATTGGAAATTAGATGAACATAATGGAAATGACACAGTGATATGATAGCAATCTCACCATATTACCAATGTAACTACTATGTTTTGAGGTACATCTAACTTCAATGTAACAGAATAACATATAAAATATAGTAAAAGAATCTAGATAAAATTTCCATGATTTTACACAGCCAATCAAAATCAAATGAGAGTACAACATTAACATGAAATGTGTGCAAGTATAAAACAAAATTGAAAACTATACCAAAAAATTTCCAACTTTTTTACAATAAACAGGAAAACACAGAATTAATTCACCCAGAAGTGTATACCCCTTTACAAGCACTTTTTTTTTACAAAATGTATTGATTCTATAGTACAACACATGATAGCTACGCATTGGAAAACGTACAAGGTCTGGATATCCTAAGTCTACACAATTTATCATCACACAAAAGCTCTCAAAATCTGCTTCAGTCCTGGTTCTTTATCTAAACCTATGGCACCACTACAGGCATTGGCTTTAAGCCCAATATACATATGAGTCTCCAACCATTTGTAAAACAGCTCTTGGAATATTAGGTGAGTAAATAATGCTACTTCTATTATATTTGTCAGATAGTGGGTACATGAAGAATTTGGAAAAAAAGATAGCGAGCTATGGGAAACTTACTAGATAAGACTTTTGAACATAACAACACAAGAATTGTTATCTTCAAATAAAGGCCTCCTCCTCCCCTTCAGCCTTTCCTCTCCATCTCCAAAATTGGTGTATTTACCAATTCTTTGCGTTACTTATTATAAAAATCAGCAGACAGTAAAGTTCCCATAGCCTAAGACCTCATCATCCAGGAAACCAGTCAGTCCAGAATTCTTAAAAAAATAGTTTCAAATCCCTGCCTATGAGATATCACATACTACTCTGGGACAAATAAGTAGAGACTGGTGGCAAATTTAATAAAAAAACAAGTCCCTATGGAGTCACTGGCTTCAAAGACTAAAATAACATAATGAACAACATCATGTAAAATAAACTCATATGACTTCCTAACAAGCAAATGGTGCCATACCACGACACCTACATGGAATTTTGAAAAAAAAATATGTCTCTATTCCCAATACCTTCCTATGGGAAACTTACTAGATAAGACTTTTGAACATAACAACACAAGAATTGTTATCTTCAAATAAAGGCCTCCTCCTCCCCTTCAGCCTTGCCTCTCCATCTCCAAAATTGGTGTCTTTACCAATCTTATGTGTCACTTATTGTAAATAGCAGCAAATACTAAAGTTCCTATAGCCTAGGACCTCATAATCCGGAAATCCAGTCAGTACAGAATTCTTAAATAAATAGTTTCAAACCCCTGGCTATCAGATATCACATACTACTCTGGTACACAGAACTAGAGACTGGTGACAAATTTACCAAAACCAAGTCCCTGTGGAGTTACTAGTTTCAAAGACTAAAAAAAAAACAGTGAACACCATCACTAAAATAAAATCAGATGACTTCCTAACCAGCAAATGGCGCCATACTATGACACCTACACAGAATTTTGAAAAAAGCAGACCTCTTTATTCCCAATACCTTTTAAGGTTATTGGTCTGTGGTATTTCTCAAAAACAAACATGATACCATCTCAGACCACACAATTTTACTTTGAGAGAGAGGAGCAATAACATAAGCATTACATCTCTCTTTATTGCCCTGACCAAATCCAGCTAAAGGGACCTACCCTAAGTTATTCCACTTCACATGAAGCACCAATATCCAAGGAGGTCCCAGCAACTGAACCAAACAAACCACTTCTGACCAGACATCTCCATTGGAAATTAGATGAACATAATGGAAATGACACAGTGATATGATAGCAATCTCACCATATTACCAATGTAACTATAATGATTTGAGGTACATCTAACTTCAATGTAACAGAATAACATATAAAATATAGTAAAAGAATCTAGATAAAATCTCCATGATTATACACAGCCAATCAAAATCAAATAAGAGTACAACATTAACATGAAATGTGTGTAAGCATAAAACAAAATTGAAAACTATACCAAAAAATCCCAACTTTTTTACAGTAAACTGGAAAACACAGAATTAATTCACCCAGAAGTGTATACCCCTTTACAAGCACTTTTTTTTACAAGATGTATTGATTCTATAGTACTACACATGATAGCTACGCATTGGAAAACGTACAAGGTCTGGATATCCTAAGTCTACACAATTTATCATCACACAAAAGCTCTCAAAATCTGCTTCAGTCCTGGTTCTTTATCTAAACCTATGGCACCACTACAGGCATTGGCTTTAAGCCCAATATACATATGAGTCTCCAACCATTTGTAAAACAGCTCTTGGAATATTAGGTGAGTAAATAATGCTACTTCTATTATATTTGTCAGATAGTGGGTACATGAAGAATTTGGAAAAAAAGATAGCGAGCTATGGGAAACTTACTAGATAAGACTTTTGAACATAACAACACAAGAATTGTTATCTTCAAATAAAGGCCTCCTCCTCCCCTTCAGCCTTTCCTCTCCATCTCCAAAATTGGTGTCTTTACCAATTCTTTGCGTTACTTATTATAAAAATCAGCAGACAGTAAAGTTCCCATAGCCTAAGACCTCATCATCCAGGAAACCAGTCAGTCCAGAATTCTTAAAAAAATAGTTTCAAATCCCTGCCTATGAGATATCACATACTACTCTGGGACAAATAAGTAGAGACTGGTGGCAAATTTAATCAAAAAACAAGTCCCTATGGAGTCACTGGCTTCAAAGACTAAAATAACATAATGAACACCATCATGTAAAATAAACTTATATGACTTCCTAACAAGCAAATGGTGCCATACCACGACACCTACATGGAATTTTGAAAAAAAAATATGTCTCTATTCCCAATACCTTCCTATGGGAAACTTACTAGATAAGACTTTTGAACATAACAACACAAGAATTGTTATCTTCAAATAAAGGCCTCCTCCTCCCCTTCAGCCTTGCCTCTCCATCTCCAAAATTGGTGTCTTTACCAATCTTATGTGTCACTTATTGTAAATAGCAGCAAATACTAAAGTTCCTATAGCCTAGGACCTCATAATCCGGAAATCCAGTCAGTACAGAATTCTTAAAAAAATAGTTTCAAACCCCTGGCTATCAGATATCACATACTACTCTGGTACACAGAAGTAGAGACTGGTGACAAATTTACCAAAACCAAGTCCCTGTGGAGTCACTGGTTTCAAAGACTAAAAAAAAAACAGTGAACACCATCACTAAAATAAAATCAGATGACTTCCTAACCAGCAAATGGCGCCATACTATGACACCTTCACAGAATTTTGAAAAAAGCAGACCTCTTTATTCCCAATACCTTTTAAGGTTATTGGTCTGTGGTATTTCTCCAAAACAAACATGATACCATCTCAGACCACACAATTTTACCTTGAGAGAGAGGAGCAATAACATAAGCATTACATCTCTCTTTATTGCCCTCACCAAATCCAGCAAAAGGGACCTACCCTAAGTTATTCCACTTCACATGAAGCACCAATATCCAAGGAGGGCCCAGCAACTGAACCAAACAAACCACTTCTGACCAGACATCTCCATTGGAAATTAGATGAACATAATGGAAATGACACAGTGATATGATAGCAATCTCACCATATTACCAATGTAACTACTATGATTTGAGGTACATCTAACTTCAATGTAACAGAATAACATATAAAATATAGTAAAATAATCTAGATAAAATCTCCATGATTATACACAGCCAATCAAAATCAAATGAGAGTACAACATTAACATGAAATGTGTGTAAGTATAAAACAAAATTGAAAACTATACCAAAAAATCCCAACTTTTTTACAGTAAACAGGAAAACAGAATTAATTCACCCAGAAGTGTATACCCCTTTACAAGCACTTTTTTTTTACAAAATGAATCGATTCTATAGTACAACACATGATAGCTATGCATTGGAAAACGTACAAGGTCTGGATATCCTAAGTCTACACAATTTATCATCACACAAAAGCTCTCAAAATCTGCTTCAGTCCTGGTTCTTTATCTAAACCTATGGCCCCACTACAGGCATTGGCTCTAAGCCCAATATACATATGAGTCTCCAACCATTTGTAAAACAGCTCTTGGAATATTAGGTGAGTAAATAATGCTACTTCAATTATATTTGTCAGATAGTGGGTACATGAAGAATTTGGAAAAAAAGATAGCGAGCTATGGGAAACTTACTAGATAAGACTTTTGAACATAACAACACAAGAATTGTTATCTTCAAATAAAGGCCTCCTCCTCCCCTTCAGCCTTTCCTCTCCATCTCCAAAATTGGTGTCTTTACCAATTCTTTGCGTTACTTATTATAAAAATCAGCAGACAGTAAATTTCCCATAGCCTAAGACCTCATCATCCAGGAAACCAGTCATTCCAGAATTCTTAAAAAAATAGTTTCAAATCCCTGCCTATGAGATATCACATACTACTCTGGGACAAATAAGTAGAGACTGGTGGCAAATTTAATCAAAAAACAAGTCCCTGTGGAGTCACTGGCTTCAATGACTAAAATAACATAATGAACACAATCATGTAAAATAAACTCATATGACTTCCTAACAAGCAAATGGTGCCATACCACGACACCTACATGGAATTTTGAAAAAAAAATATGTCTCTATTCCCAATACCTTCCTATGGGAAACTTACTAGATAAAACTTTTGAACATAACAACACAAGAATTGTTATCTTCAAATAAAGGCCTCCTCCTCCCCTTCAGCCTTGCCTCTCCATCTCCAAAATTGGTGTCTTTACCAATCTTATGTGTCACTTATTGTAAATAGCAGCAAATACTAAAGTTCCTATAGCCTAGGACCTCATAATCCGGAAATCCAGTCAGTACAGAATTCTTAAAAAAATAATTTCAAACCCCTGGCTATCAGATATCACATACTACTCTGGTACACAGAAGTAGAGACTGGTGACAAATTTACCAAAACCAAGTCCCTGTGGAGTCACTAGTTTCAAAGACTAAAAAAAAAACAGTGAACACCATCACTAAAATAAAATCAGATGACTTCCTAACCAGCAAATGGCGCCATACTATGACACCTATACAGAATTTTGAAAAAAGCAGACCTCTTTATTCCCAATACCTTTTAAGGTTATTGGTCTGTGGTATTTCTCCAAAACAAACATGATACCATCTCAGACCACACAATTTTACCTTGAGAGAGAGGAGCGATAACATAAGCATTACATCTCTCTTTATTGCCTTGACCAAATCCAGCAAAAGGGACCTACCCTAAGTTATTCCACTTCACATGAAGCACCAATATCCAAGGAGGGCCCAGCAACTGAACCAAACAAACCACTTCTGACCAGACATCTCCATTGGAAATTAGATGAACATAATGGAAATGACACAGTGATATGATAGCAATCTCACCATATTACCAATGTAACTATAATGATTTGAGGTACATCTAACTTCAATGTAACAGAATAACATATAAAATATAGTAAAATAATCTAGATAAAATCTCCATGATTATACACAGCCAATCAAAATCAAATGAGAGTATAACATTAACATGAAATGTGTGCAAGTATAAAACAAAATTTTAAAACTATACCAAAAAATCCCAACTTTTTTACAGTAAACAGGAAAACAGAATTAATTCACCCAGAAGTGTATACCCCTTAACAAGCACTTTTTTTTTACAAAATGTATCGATTCTATAGTACAACACATGATAGCTATGCATTGGAAAACATACAAGGTCTGGATATCCTAAGTCTACACAATTTATCATCACACAAAAGCTCTCAAAATCTGCTTCAGTCCTGGTTCTTTATCTAAACCTATGGCCCCACTACAGGCATTGGCTTTAAGCCCAATATACATATGAGTCTCCAACCATTTGTAAAACAGCTCTTGGAATATTAGGTGAGTAAATAATGCTACTTCAATTATATTTGTCAGATAGTGGGTACATGAAGAATTTGGAAAAAAAGATAGCGAGCTATGGGAAACTTACTAGATAAGACTTTTGAACATAACAACACAAGAATTGTTATCTTCAAATAAAGGCCTCCTCCTCCCCTTCAGCCTTTCCTCTCCATCTCCAAAATTGGTGTCTTTACCAATTCTTTGCGTTACTTATTATAAAAATCAGCAGACAGTAAATTTCCCATAGCCTAACAACTCATCATCCAGGAAACCAGTCATTCCAGAATTCTTAAAAAAATAGTTTCAAATCCCTGCCTATGAGATATCACATACTACTCTGGGACAAATAAGTAGAGACTGGTGGCAAATTTAATAAAAAAACAAGTCCCTATGGAGTCACTGGCTTCAAAGACTAAAATAACATAATGAACACCATCATGTAAAATAAACTCATATGACTTCCTAACAAGCAAATGGTGCCATACCACGACACCTACATGGAATTTTGAAAAACAAATATGTCTCTATTCCCAATACCTTCCTATGGGAAACTTACTAGATAAGACTTTTGAACATAACAACACAAGAATTGTTATCTTCAAATAAAGGCCTCCTCCTCCCCTTCAGCCTTGCCTCTCCATCTCCAAAATTGGTGTCTTTACCAATCTTATGTGTCACTTATTGTAAATAGCAGCAAATACTAAAGTTCCTATAGCCTAGGACCTCATAATCCGGAAATCCAGTCAGTACAGAATTCTTAAATAAATAGTTTCAAACCCCTGGCTATCAGATATCACATACTACTCTGGTACACAGAACTAGAGACTGGTGACAAATTTACCAAAACCAAGTCCCTGTGGAGTCACTGGTTTCAAAGACTAAAAAAACACAGTGAACACCATCACTAAAATCAAATCAGATGACTTCCTAACCAGCAAATGGTGCCATACTATGACACCTACACAGAATTTTTAATAAAGCAGACCTCTTTATTCCCAATACCATCCAAGGTTATTGGTCTGTGGTATTTCTCCAAAACAAACATGATACCATCTCAGACCACACAATTTTACCTTGAGAGAGAGGAGCAATAACATAAGCATTACATCTCTCTTTATTGCCCTGACCAAATCCAGCTAAAGGGACCTACCCTAAGTTAATCCACTTCACATGAAGCACCAATATCCAAGGAGGGCCCAGCAACTGAACCAAACAAACCACTTCTGACCAGACATCTCCATTGGAAATTAGATGAACATAATGGAAATGACACAGTGATATGATAGCAATCTCACCATATTACCAATGTAACTATAATGATTTGAGGTACATCTAACTTCAATGTAACAGAATAACGTATAAAATATAGTAAAATAATCTAGATAAAATCTCCATGATTATACACAGCCAATCAAAATCAAATGAGAGTACAACATTAACATGAAATGTGTGCAAGTATAAAACAAAATTGAAAACTATACCAAAAAATCCCAACTTTTTTACAGTAAACAGGAAAACACAGAATTAATTCACCCAGAAGTGTATACCCCTTTACAAGCACTTTTTTTTTACAAAATGTATCGATTCTATATTACAACACATTATAGCTATGCATTGGAAAACGTACAAGGTCTGGATATCCTAAGTCTACACAATTTATCATCACACAAAAGCTCTCAAAATCTGCTTCAGTCCTGGTTCTTTATCTAAACCTATGGCCCCACTACAGGCATTGGCTTTAAGCCCAATATACATATGAGTCTCCAACCATTTGTAAAACAGCTCTTGGAATATTAGGTGAGTAAATAATGCTACTTCAATTATATTTGTCAGATAGTAAGTACATGAAGAATTTGGAAAAAAAGATAGCGAGCTATGGGAAACTTACTAGATAAGACTTTTGAACATAACAACACAAGAATTGTTATCTTCAAATAAAGGCCTCTTCCTCCCCTTCAGCCTTTCCTCTCCATCTCCAAAATTGGTGTCTTTACCAATTCTTTGCGTTACTTATTATAAAAATCAGCAGACAGTAAATTTCCCATAGCCTAAGACCTCATCATCCAGGAAACCAGTCATTCCAGAATTCTTAAAAAAATAGTTTCAAATCCCTGCCTATGAGATATCACATACTACTCTGGGACAAATAAGTAGAGACTGGTGGCAAATTTAATCAAAAAACAAGTCCCTGTGGAGTCACTGGCTTCAAAGACTAAAATAACATAATGAACACAATCATGTAAAATAAACTCATATGACTTCCTAACAAGCAAATGGTGCCATACCACGACACCTACATGGAATTTTGAAAAAAAAATATGTCTCTATTCCCAATACCTTCCTATGGGAAACTTACTAGATAAAACTTTTGAACATAACAACACAAGAATTGTTATCTTCAAATAAAGGCCTCCTCCTCCCCTTCAGCCTTGCCTCTCCATCTCCAAAATTGGTGTCTTTACCAATCTTATGTGTCACTTATTGTAAATAGCAGCAAATACTAAAGTTCCTATAGCCTAGGACCTCATAATCCGGAAATCCAGTCAGTACAGAATTCTTAAAAAAATAATTTCAAACCCCTGGCTATCAGATATCACATACTACTCTGGTACACAGAAGTAGAGACTGGTGACAAATTTACCAAAACCAAGTCCCTGTGGAGTCACTAGTTTCAAAGACTAAAAAAAAAACAGTGAACACCATCACTAAAATAAAATCAGATGACTTCCTAACCAGCAAATGGCGCCATACTATGACACCTACACAGAATTTTGAAAAAAGCAGACCTCTTTATTCCCAATACCTTTTAAGGTTATTGGTCTGTGGTATTTCTCCAAAACAAACATGATACCATCTCAGACCACACAATTTTACCTTGAGAGAGAGGAGCAATAACATAAGCATTACATCTCTCTTTATTGCCTTGACCAAATCCAGCAAAAGGGACCTACCCTAAGTTATTCCACTTCGCATGAAGCACCAATATCCAAGGAGGGCCCAGCAACTGAACCAAACAAACCACTTCTGACCAGACATCTCCATTGGAAATTAGATGAACATAATGGAAATGACACAGTGATATGATAGCAATCTCACCATATTACCAATGTAACTACTATGATTTGAGGTACATCTAACTTCAATGTAACAGAATAACATATAAAATATAGTAAAATAATCTAGATAAAATCTCCATGATTATACACAGCCAATCAAAATCAAATGAGAGTACAACATTAACATGAAATGTGTGCAAGTATAAAACAAAATTGAAAACTATACCAAAAAATCCCAACTTTTTTACAGTAAACAGGAAAACAGAATTAACTCACCCAGAAGTGTATACCCCTTTACAAGCACTTTTTTTTTACAAAATGTATCGATTCTATAGTACAACACATGATAGCTATGCATTGGAAAACGTACAAGGTCTGGATATCCTAAGTCTACACAATTTATCATCACACAAAAGCTCTCAAAATCTGCTTCAGTCCTGGTTCTTTATCTAAACCTATGGCCCCACTACAGGCATTGGCTTTAAGCCCAATATACATATGAGTCTCCAACCATTTGTAAAACAGCTCTTGGAATATTAGGTGAGTAAATAATGCTACTTCTATTATATTTGTCAGATAGTGGGTACATGAAGAATTTGGAAAAAAAGATAGCGAGCTATGGGAAACTTACTAGATAAGACTTTTGAACATAACAACACAAGAATTGTTATCTTCAAATAAAGGCCTCCTCCTCCCCTTCAGCCTTTCCTCTCCATCTCCAAAATTGGTGTCTTTACCAATTCTTTGCGTTACTTATTATAAAAATCAGCAGACAGTAAATTTCCCATAGCCTAAGACCTCATCATCCAGGAAACCAGTCATTCCAGAATTCTTAAAAAAATAGTTTCAAATCCCTGCCTATGAGATATCACATACTACTCTGGGACAAATAAGTAGAGACTGGTGGCAAATTTAATAAAAAAACAGTCCCTATGGAGTCACTGGCTTCAAAGACTAAAATAACATAATGAACACCATCATGTAAAATAAACTCATATGACTTCCTAACAAGCAAATGGTGCCATACCACGACACCTACATGGAATTTTGAAAAAAAAATATGTCTCTATTCCCAATACCTTCCTATGGGAAACTTACTAGATAAGACTTTTGAACATAACAACACAAGAATTGTTATCTTCAAATAAAGGCCTCCTCCTCCCCTTCAGCCTTGCCTCTCCATCTCCAAAATTGGTGTCTTTACCAATCTTATGTGTCACTTATTGTAAATAGCAGCAAATACTAAAGTTCCTATAGCCTAGGACCTGATAATCCGGAAATCCAGTCAGTACAGAATTCTTAAAAAAATAGTTTCAAACCCTTGGCTATCAGATATCACATACTACTCTGGTACACAGAAGTAGAGACTGGTGACAAATTTACCAAAACCAAGTCCCTGTGGAGTCACTGGTTTCAAAGACTAAAAAAAAACAGTGAACACCATCACTAAAATCAAATCAGATGACTTCCTAACCAGCAAATGGCGCCATACTATGACACCTACACAGAATTTTGAAAAAAGCAGACCTCTTTATTCCCAATACCTTTCAAGGTTATTGGTCTGTGGTATTTCTCAAAAACAAACATGATACCATCTCAGACCACACAATTTTACTTTGAGAGAGAGGAGCAATAACATAAGCATTACATCTCTCTTTATTGCCCTGACCAAATCCAGCTAAAGGGACCTACCCTAAGTTATTCCACTTCACATGAAGCACCAATATCCAAGGAGGTCCCAGCAACTGAACCAAACAAACCACTTCTGACCAGACATCTCCATTGGAAATTAGATGAACATAATGGAAATGACACAGTGATATGATAGCAATCTCACCATATTACCAATGTAACTATAATGATTTGAGGTACATCTAACTTCAATGTAACAGAATAACATATAAAATATAGTAAAATAATCTAGATAAAATCTCCATGATTATACACAGCCAATCAAAATCAAATGAGAGTACAACATTAACATGAAATGTGTGCAAGTATAAAACAAAATTGAAAACTATACCAAAAAATCCCAACTTTTTTACAGTAAACAGGAAAACACAGAATTAATTCACCCAGAAGTGTATACCCCTTTACAAGCACTTTTTTTTTACAAAATGTATCGATTCTATAGTACAACACATGATAGCTATGCATTGGAAAACGTACAAGGTCTGGATATCCTAAGTCTACACAATTTATCATCACACAAAAGCTCTCAAAATCTGCTTCAGTCCTGGTTCTTTATCTAAACCTATGGCACCACTACAGGCATTGGCTATAAGCCCAATATACATATGAGTCTCCAACCATTTGTAAAACAGCTCTTGGTATATTAGGTGAGTAAATAATGCTACTTCAATTATATTTGTCAGATAGTGGGTACATGAAGAATTTGGAAAAAAAGATAGCGAGCTATGGGAAACTTACTAGATAAGACTTTTGAACATAACAGCACAAGAATTGTTATCTTCAAATAAAGGCCTCCTCCTCCCCTTCAGCCTTTCCTCTCCATCTCCAAAATTGGTGTCTTTACCAATTCTTTGCGTTACTTATTATAAAAATCAGCAGACAGTAAAGTTCCCATAGCCTAAGACCTCATCATCCAGGAAACCAGTCAGTCCAGAATTCTTAAAAAAATAGTTTCAAATCCCTGCCTATGAGATATCACATACTACTCTGGGACAAATAAGTAGAGACTGGTGGCAAATTTAATCAAAAAACAAGTCCCTATGGAGTCACTGGCTTCAAAGACTAAAATAACATAATGAACACCATCATGTAAAATAAACTCATATGACTTCCTAACAAGCAAATGGTGCCATACCACGACACCTACATGGAATTTTGAAAAAAAAATACGTCTCTATTCCCAATACCTTCCTATGGGAAACTTACTAGATAAGACTTTTGAACATAACAACACAAGAATTGTTATCTTCAAATAAAGGCCTCCTCCTCCCCTTCAGCCTTGCCTCTCCATCTCCAAAATTGGTGTCTTTACCAATCTTATGTGTCACTTATTGTAAATAGCAGCAAATACTAAAGTTCCTATAGCCTAGGACCTCATAATCCGGAAATCCAGTCAGTACAGAATTCTTAAAAAAATAGTTTCAAACCCTTGGCTATCAGATATCACATACTACTCTGGTACACAGAAGTATAGACTGGTGACAAATTTACCAAAACCAAGTCCCTGTGGAGTCACTGGTTTCAAAGACTAAAAAAAACAGTGAACACCATCACTAAAATCAAATCAGATGACTTCCTAACCAGCAAATGGCGCCATACTATGACACCTACACAGCATTTTGAAAAAAGCAGACCTCTTTATTCCCAATACCTTTCAAGGTTATTGGTCTGTGGTATTTCTCCAAAACAAACATGATACCATCTCAGACCACACAATTTTACTTTGAGAGAAAGGAGCAATAACATAAGCATTACATCTCTCTTTATTGCCCTGACCAAATCCAGCAAAAGGGACCTACCCTAAGTAATTCCACATCACATGAAGCACCAATATCCAAGGAGGGCCCAGCAACTGAACCAAACAAACCACTTCTGACCAGACATCTCCATTGGAAATTAGATGAACATAATGGAAATGACACAGTGATATGATAGCAATCTCACCATATTACCAATGTAACTATAATGATTTGAGGTACATCTAACTTCAATGTAACAGAATAACATATAAAATATAGTAAAAGAATCTAGATAAAATCTCCATGATTATACACAGCCAATCAAAATCAAATGAGAGTACAACATTAACATGAAATGTGTGCAAGTATAAAACAAAATTTAAAACTATACCAAAAAATCCCAACTTTTTTACAGTAAACAGGAAAACAGAATTAATTCACCCAGAAGTGTATACCCCTTTACAAGCACTTTTTTTTTACAAAATGTATCGATTCTATAGTACAACACATGATAGCTATGCATTGGAAAACGTACAAGGTCTGGATATCCTAAGTCTACACAATTTATCATCACACAAAAGCTCTCAAAATCTGCTTCAGTCCTGGCTCTTTATCTAAACCTATGGCACCACTACAGGCACTGGCTATTAGCCCAATATACATATGAGTCTCCAACCATTTGTAAAACAGCTCTTGGTATATTAGGTGAGTAAATAATGCTACTTCAATTATATTTGTCAGATAGTGGGTACATGAAGAATTTGGAAAAAAAGATAGCGAGCTATGGGAAACTTACTAGATAAGACTTTTGAACATAACAACACAAGAATTGTTATCTTCAAATAAAGGCCTCCTCCTCCCCTTCAGCCTTTCCTCTCCATCTCCAAAATTGGTGTCTTTACCAATTCTTTGCGTTACTTATTATAAAAATCAGCAGACAGTAAAGTTCCCATAGCCTAAGACCTCATCATCCAGGAAACCAGTCAGTCCAGAATTCTTAAAAAAATAGTTTCAAATCCCTGCCTATGAGATATCACATACTACTCTGGGACAAATAAGTAGAGACTGGTGGCAAATTTAATCAAAAAACAAGTCCCTATGGAGTCACTGGCTTCAAAGACTAAAATAACATAATGAACACCATCATGTAAAATAAACTCATATGACTTCCTAACAAGCAAATGGTGCCATACCACGACACCTACATGGAATTTTGAAAAAAAAATATGTCTCTATTCCCAATACCTTCCTATGGGAAACTTACTAGATAAGACTTTTGAACATAACAACACAAGAATTGTTATCTTCAAATAAAGGCCTCCTCCTCCCCTTCAGCCTTGCCTCTCCATCTCCAAAATTGGTGTCTTTACCAATCTTATGTGTCACTTATTGTAAATAGCAGCAAATACTAAAGTTCCTATAGCCTAGGACCTCATAATCCGGAAATCCAGTCAGTACAGAATTCTTAAAAAAATAGTTTCAAACCCTTGGCTATCAGATATCACATACTACTCTGGTACACAGAAGTAGAGACTGGTGACAAATTTACCAAAACCAAGTCCCTGTGGAGTCACTGGTTTCAAAGACTAAAAAAAAACAGTGAACACCATCACTAAAATCAAATCAGATGACTTCCTAACCAGCAAATGGCGCCATACTATGACACCTACACAGAATTTTGAAAAAAACAGACCTCTTTATTCCCAATACCTATCAAGGTTATTGGTCTGTGGTATTTCTCAAAAACAAACATGATACCATCTCAGACCACACAATTTTACTTTGAGAGAAAGGAGCAATAACATAAGCATTACATCTCTCTTTATTGCCCTGACCAAATCCAGCAAAAGGGACCTACCCTAAGTAATTCCACATCACATGAAGCACCAATATCCAAGGAGGGCCCAGCAACTGAACCAAACAAACCACTTCTGACCAGACATCTCCATTGGAAATTAGATGAACATAATGGAAATGACACAGTGATATGATAGCAATCTCACCATATTACCAATGTAACTACTATGATTTGAGGTACATCTAACTTCAATGTAACAGAATAACATATAAAATATAGTAAAAGAATCTAGATAAAATCTCCATGATTATACACAGCCAATCAAAATCAAATGAGAGTACAACATTAACATGAAATGTGTGCAAGTATAAAAATAAATTGAAAACTATACCAAAAAATTTCCAACTTTTTTACAATAAACAGGAAAACACAGAATTAATTCACCCAGAAGTGTATACCCCTTTACAAGCACTTTTTTTTACAAAATGTATTGATTCTATAGTACAACACATGATAGCTATGCATTGGAAAACGTACAAGGTCTGGATATCCTAAGTCTACACAATTTATCATCACACAAAAGCTCTCAAAATCTGCTTCAGTCCTGGTTCTTTATCTAAACCTATGGCACCACTACAGGCATTGGCTTTAAGCCCAATATACATATGAGTCTCCATCCATTTGTAAAACAGCTTTTGGAATATTAGGTGAGTAAATAATGCTACTTCTATTATATTTGTCAGATAGTGGGTACAAGAAGAATTTGGAAAAAAAGATAGCGAGCTATGGGAAACTTACTAGATAAGACTTTTGAACATAACAACACAAGAATTGTTATCTTCAAATAAAGGCCTCCTCCTCCCCTTCAGCCTTTCCTCTCCATCTCCAAAATTGGTGTCTTTACTAATTCTTTGTGTTACTTATTATAAAAATCAGCAGACAGTAAAGTTCCCATAGCCTAAGACCTCATCATCCAGGAAACCAGTCAGTCCAGAATTCATAAAAAAAATAGTTTCAAATCCCTGCCTATGAGATATCACATACTACTCTGGGACAAATAAGTAGAGACTGGTGGCAAATTTAATAAAAAAACTAGTCCCATGGAGTCACTGGCTTCAAAGACTAAAATAACATAATGAACACCATCATGTAAAATAAACTCATATGACTTCCTAACAAGCAAATGGTGCCATACCACGACACCTACATGGAATTTTGAAAAAAATATATGTCTCTATTCCCAATACCTTCCTATGGGAAACTTACTAGATAAGACTTTTGAACATAACAACACAAGAATTGTTATCTTCAAATAAAGGCCTCCTCCTCCCCTTCAGCCTTGCCTCTCTATCTCCAAAATTGGTGCCTTTACCAATCTTATGTTTCAATTATTGTAAATAGCAGCAAATACTAAAGTTCCTATAGCCTAGGACCTCATAATCCGGAAATCCAGTCAGTACAGAATTCTTAAAAAAATAGTTTCAAACCCCTGGCTATCAGATATCACATACTACTCTGGTACACAGAAGTAGAGACTGGTGACAAATTTACCAAAACCAAGTCCCTGTGGAGTCACTGGTTTCAAAGACTAAAAAAACACAGTGAACACCATCACTAAAATCAAATCAGATGACTTCCTAACCAGCAAGTGGCGCCATACTATGACACCTACACAGAATTTTGAAAAAAGCAGACCTCTTTATTCCCAATACCTTTCAAGGTTATTGGTCTGTGGTATTTCTCCAAAACAAACATGATACCATCTCAGACCACACAATTTTACCTTGAGAGAGAGGAGCAATAACATAAGCATTACATCTCTCTTTATTGCCCTGACCAAATCCAGCTAAAGGGACCTACCCTAAGTTATTCCACTTCACATGAAGCACCAATATCCAAGGAGGGCCCAGCAACTGAACCAAACAAACCACTTCTGACCAGACATCTCCATTGGAAATTAGATGAACATAATGGAAATGACACAGTGATATGATAGCAATCTCACCATATTACCAATGTAACTATAATGATTTGAGGTACATCTAACTTCAATGTAACAGAATAACATATAAAATATAGTAAAAGAATCTAGATAAAATCTCCATGATTATACACAGCCAATCAAAATCAAATGAGAGTACAACATTAACATGAAATGTGTGTAAGTATAAAACAAAATTGAAAACTATACCAAAAAATCCCAACTTTTTTACAGTAAACAGGAAAACACAGAATTAATTCGCCCAGAAGTGTATACCCCTTTACAAGCACTTTTTTTTTTACAAAATGTATTGATTCTATAGTACAACACATGATAGCTATGCATTGGAAAACGTACAAGGTCTGGATATCCTAAGTCTACACAATTTATCATCACACAAAAGCTCTCAAAATCTGCTTCAGTCCTGGTTCTTTATCTAAACCTATGGCACCACTACAGGCATTGGCTTTAAGCCCAATATACATATGAGTCTCCAACCATTTGTAAAACAGCTCTTGGTATATTAGGTGAGTAAATAATGCTACTTCTATTATATTTGTCAGATAGTGGGTACATGAAGAATTTGGAAAAAAAGATAGCGAGCTATGGGAAACTTACTAGATAAGACTTTTGAACATAACAACACAAGAATTGTTATCTTCAAATAAAGGCCTCCTCCTCCCCTTCAGCCTTGCCTCTCCATCTCCAAAATTGGTGTCTTTACCAATCTTATGTTTCATTTATTGTAGATAGCAGCAAATACTAAAGTTCCTATAGCCTAGGACCTCATAATGCGGAAATCCAGTCAGTACAGAATTCTTAAAAAAATAGTTTCAAACCCCTGGCTATCAGATATCACATACTTCTCTGGTACACAGAAGTAGAGACTGGTGACAAATTTACCAAAACCAAGTCCCTGTGGAGTCACTGGTTTCAAAGACTAAAAAAACATAGTGAACACCATCACTAAAATCAAATCAGATGACTTCCTAACCAGCAAATGGTGCCATACTATGACACCTACACAGAATTTTGAAAAAACCAGACCTCTTTATTCCCAATACTTTTCAAGGTTATTGGTCTGTGGTATTTCTCCAAAACAAACATGATACCATCTGAGACCACACAATTTTACCTTGAGAGAGAGAGGAGCAATAACATAAGCATTACATCTCTCTTTATTGCCCTGACCAAATCCAACTAAAGGGACCTACCCTAAGTTATTCCACTTCACATGAAGCACCAATATCCAAGGAGGGCCCAGCAACTGAACCAAACAAACCACTTCTGACCAGACATCTCCATTGGAAATTAGATGAACATAATGGAAATGACACAGTGATATGATAGCAATCTCACCATATTACCAATGTAACTATAATAATTTGAGGTACATCTAACTTCAATGTAACAGAATAACATATAAAATATAGTAAAATAATCTAGATAAAATCTCCATGATTATACACAGCCAATCAAAATCAAATGAGAGTACAACATTAACATGAAATGTGTGCAAGTATAAAACAAAATTGAAAACTATACCAAAAAATGTCCAACTTTTTTACAATAAACAGGAAAACACAGAATTAATTCACCCAGAAGTGTATACCCCTTTACTAGTACTTTTTTTGTACAAAATTTATTGATTCTATAGTACAACACATGATAGCTACGCATTGGAAAACGTACAAGGTCTGGATATCCTAAGTCTACACAATTTATCATCACACAAAAGCTCTCAAAATCTGCTTCAGTCCTGGTTCTTTATCTAAACCTATGGCACCACTACAGGCATTGGCTTTAAGCCCAATATACATATGAGTATCCAACCATTTGTAAAACAGCTCTTTGAATATTAGGTGAGTAAATAATGCTACTTCTATTATATTTGTCAGATAGTGGGTACAAGAAGAATTTGGAAAAAAAGATAGCGAGCTATGGGAAACTTACTAGATAAGACTTTTGAACATAACAACACAAGAATTGTTATCTTCAAATAAAGGCCTCCTCCTCCCCTTCAGCCTTTCCTCTCCATCTCCAAAATTGGTGTCTTTACCAATTCTTTGCGTTACTTATTATACAAATCAGCAGACAGTAAAGTTCCCATAGCCTAAGATCTCATCATCAAGGAAACCAGTCAGTCCAGAATTCTTAAAAAAATAGTCTCAAATCCCTGCCTATGAGATATCACATACTACTCTGGAACAAATAAGTAGAGACTGGTGGCAAATTTAATAAAAAAACAAGTCCCTATGGAGTCACTGGCTTCAAAGACTAAAATAACATAATGAACACCATCATGTAAAATAAATTCATATGACTTCCTAACAAGCAAATGGTGCCATACCACGACACCTACATGGAATTTTGAAAAAAAAATATGTCTCTATTCCCAATACCTTCCTATGGGAAACTTACTAGATAAGACTTTTGAACATAACAACACAAGAATTGTTATGTTCAAATAAAGGCCTCCTCCTCCCCTTCAGCCTTGCCTCTCCATCTAAAAAATTGGTGTCTTTACCAATCTTTTGTGTCACTTATTGTAAATAGCAGCAAATACTAAAGTTCCTATAGCCTAGGACCTCATAATCCGGAAATCCAGTCAGTACAGAATTCTTAAAAAAATAGTTTCAAACCCCTAGCTATCAGGTATCACATTCTACTCTGGTACACAGAAGTAGAGACTGGTGACAAATTTTCCAAAACCAAGTCCCTGTGGAGTCACTGGTTTCAAAGACTATAAAAACACAGTGAACACCATCACTAAAATCAAATCAGATGACTTCCTAACCAGCAAATGGTGCCATACTATGACACCTACACAGAATTTTAAAAAAAGCAGACCTCTTTATGCCCAATACCTTTCAAGGTTATTGGTCTGTGGTATTTCTCCAAAACAAACATGATACCATCTCAGACCACACAATTTTACCTTGAGAGAGAGGAGCAATAACATAAGCATTACATCTCTCTTTATTGCCCTGACCAAATCCAGCTAAAGGGACCTACCCTAAGTTGTTCCACTTCACATGAAGCACCAATATCCAAGGAGGGCCCAACAACTGAACCAAACAAACCACTTCTGACCAGACATCTCCATTGGAAATTAGATGAACATAATGGAAATGACACAATGATATGATAGCAATCTCACCATATTACCAATGTAACTATAATGATTTGAGGTACATCTAACTTCAATGTAACAGAATAACATATAAAATATAGTAAAATAATCTAGATAAAATCTCCATGATTATACACAGCCAATCAAAATCAAATGAGAGTACAACATTAACATGAAATGTGTGTAAGTATAAAACAAAATTGAAAGCTATACCAAAAAATCTCAGCTTTTTTACAGTAAACAGGAAAACACAGAATTAATTCACCCAGAATTGTATACCCCTTTACAAGCACTTTTTTTTTTACAAAATGTATTGATTCTATAGTACAACACATGATAGCTATGCATTGGAAAACGTACAAGGTCTGGATATCCTAAGTCTACACAATTTATCATCACACAAAAGCTCTCAAAATCTGCTTCAGTCCTGGTTCTTTATCTAAACCTATGGCACCACTACAGGCATTGGCTTTAAGCCCAATATACATATGAGTCTCCAACCATTTGTAAAACAGCTCTTGGAATATTAGGTGAGTAAATAATGCTACTTCTATTATATTTGTCAGATAGTGGGTACATGAAGAATTTGGAAAAAAGATAGCGAGCTATGGGAAACTTACTAGATAAGACTTTTGAACATAACAACACAAGAATTGTTATCTTCAAATAAAGGCCTCCTCCTCCCCTTCAGCCTTTCCTCTCCATCTCCAAAATTGGTGTCTTTACCAATTCTTTGCGTTACTTATTATAAAAATCAGCAGACAGTAAAGTTCCCATAGCCTAAGACCTCATCATCCAGGAAACCAGTCAGTCCAGAATTCTTAAAAAAATAGTTTCAAATCCCTGCCTATGAGATATCACATACTACTCTGGGACAAATAAGTAGAGACTGGTGGCAAATTTAATAAAAAAACAAGTCCCTATGGAGTCACTGGCTTCAAAGACTAAAATAACATAATGAACACCATCATGTAAAATAAATTCATATGACTTCCTAACATGCAAATGGTGCCATACCACGACACCTACATGGAATTTTGAAAAAAATATATGTCTCTATTCCCAATACCTTCCTATGGGAAACTTACTAGATAAGACTTTTGAACATAACAACACAAGAATTGTTATCTTCAAATAAAGGCCTCCTCCTCCCCTTCAGCCTTGCCTCTCTATCTCCAAAATTGGTGCCTTTACCAATCTTATGTTTCAATTATTGTAAATAGCAGCAAATACTAAAGTTCCTATAGCCTAGGACCTCATAATCCGGAAATCCAGTCAGTACAGAATTCTTAAAAAAATAGTTTCAAACCCCTGGCTATCAGATATCACATACTACTCTGGTACACAGAAGTAGAGACTGGTGACAAATTTACCAAAACCAAGTCCCTGTGGAGTCACTGGTTTCAAAGACTAAAAAAACACAGTGAACACCATCACTAAAATCAAATCAGATGACTTCCTAACCAGCAAGTGGCGCCATACTATGACACCTACACAGAATTTTGAAAAAAGCAGACCTCTTTATTCCCAATACCTTTCAAGGTTATTGGTCTGTGGTATTTCTCCAAAACAAACATGATACCATCTCAGACCACACAATTTTACCTTGAGAGAGAGGAGCAATAACATAAGCATTACATCTCTCTTTATTGCCCTGACCAAATCCAGCTAAAGGGACCTACCCTAAGTTATTCCACTTCACATGAAGCACCAATATCCAAGGAGGGCCCAGCAACTGAACCAAACAAACCACTTCTGACCAGACATCTCCATTGGAAATTAGATGAACATAATGGAAATGACACAGTGATATGATAGCAATCTCACCATATTACCAATGTAACTATAATGATTTGAGGTACATCTAACTTCAATGTAACAGAATAACATATAAAATATAGTAAAAGAATCTAGATAAAATCTCCATGATTATACACAGCCAATCAAAATCAAATGACAGTACAACATTAACATGAAATGTGTGCAAGTATAAAACAAAATTGAAAACTATACCAAAAAATTTCCAACTTTTTTACAATAAACAGGAAAACACGGAATTAATTCACCCAGAAGTGTATACCCCTTTACAAGCACTTTTTTTTTTACAAAATGTATTGATTCTATAGTACAACACATGATAGCTACGCATTGGAAAACGTACAAGGTCTGGATATCCTAAGTCTACACGATTTATCATCACACAAAAGCTCTCAAAATCTTCTTCAGTCCTGGTTCTTTATCTAAACCTATGGCACCACTACAGGCATTGGCTTTAAGTCCAATATACATATGAGTCTCCAACCATTTGTAAAACAGCTCTTGGTATATTAGGTGAATAAATAATGCTACTTCTATTATATTTGTCAGATAGTGGGTACATGAAGAATTTGGAAAAAAAGATAGCGAGCTATGGGAAACTTACTAGATAAGACTTTTGAACATAACAACACAAGAATTGTTATCTTCAAATAAAGGCCTCCTCCTCCCCTTCAGCCTTTCCTCTCCATCTCCAAAATTGGTGTCTTTACCAATTCGTTGCGTTACTTATTATAAAAATCAGCAGACAGTAAAGTTCCCATAGCCTAAGACCTCATCATCCAGGAAACCAGTCAGTCCAGAATTCTTAAAAAAATAGTTTCAAATCCCTGCCTATGAGATATCACATACTACTCTGGGACAAATAAGTAGAGACTGGTGGCAAATTTAATAAAAAAACAAGTCCCTATGGAGTCACTGGCTTCAAAGACTAAAATAACATAATGAACACCATCATGTAAAATAAACTCATATGACTTCCTAACAAGCAAATGGTGCCATACCACGACACCTACATGGAATTTTGAAAAAAAAATATGTCTCTATTCCCAATTCCTTCCTATGGGAAACTTACTAGATAAGACTTTTGAACATAACAACACAAGAATTGTTATCTTCAAATAAAGGCCTCCTCCTCCCCTTCAGCCTTTCCTCTCCATCTCCAAAATTGGTGTCTTTACCAATCTTATGTGTCACTTATTGTAAATAGCAGCAAATACTAAAGTTCCTATAGCCTAGGACCTCATAATGCGGAAATCCAGTCAGTACAGAATTCTTAAAAAAATAGTTTCAAACCCCTGGCTATTAGATATGACATACTACTCTGGTACACAGAAGTAGAGACTGGTGACAAATTTACCAAAACCAAGTCCCTGTGGAGTCACTGGTTTCAAAGACTAAAAAAACACAGTGAACACCATCACTAAAATCAAATCAGATGACTTCCTAACCAGCAAATGGCGCCATACTATGACACCTACACAGAATTTTGAAAAAAGCAGACCTCTTTATTCCCAATTCCTTTCAAGGTTATTGGTCTGTGGTATTTCTCCAAAACAAACATGATACCATCTCAGACCACACAATTTTACCTTGAGAGAGAGGAGCAATAACATAAGCATTACATCTCTCTTTATTGCCCCGACCAAATCCAGCTAAAGGGACCTACCCTAAGTTATTCCACTTCACATGAAGCACCAATATCCAAGGAGGGCCCAGCAACTGAACCAAACAAACCACTTCTGACCAGACATCTCCATTGGAAATTAGATGAACATAATGGAAATGACACAGTGATATGATAGCAATCTCACCATATTACCAATGTAACTAGAATGATTTGAGGTACATCTAACTTGAATGTAACAGAATAACATATAAAATATAGTAAAAGAATCTAGATAAAATCTCCATGATTATACACAGCCAATCAAAATCAAATGAGAGTACAACATTAACATGAAATGTGTGCAAGTATAAAACAAAATTGAAAACTATACCAAAAAATTTCCAACTTTTTTACAATAAACAGGAAAACACAGAATTAATTCACCCAGAAGTGTATACCCCTTTACAAGCACTTTTTTTTTTACAAAATGTATTGATTCTAAAGTACAACACATGATAGCTACGCATTGGAAAACATACAAGGTCTGGATATCCTAAGTCTACACAATTTATCATCACACAAAAGCTCTCAAAATCTGCTTCAGTCCTGGTTCTTTATCTAAACATATGGCACCACTACAGGCATTGGCTTTAAGCCCAATATACATATGAGTCTCCAACCATTTGTAAAACAGCTCTTGGTATATTAGGTGAGTAAATAATGCTACTTCTATTATATTTGTCAGATAGTGGGTACATGAAGAATTTGGAAAAAAAGATAGCGAGCTATGGGAAACTTACTAGATAAGACTTTTGAACATAACAACACAAGAATTGTTATCTTCAAATAAAGGCCTCCTCCTCCCCTTCAGCCTTTCCTCTCCATCTCCAAAATTGGTGTCTTTACCAATTCTTTGCGTTACTTATTATAAAAATCAGTAGACAGTAAAGTTCCCATAACCTAAGACCTCATCATCCAGGAAACCAGTCAGTCCAGAATTCTTAAAAAAATAGTTTCAAATCCCTGCCTATGAGATATCACATACTACTCTGGGACAAATAAGTAGAGACTGGTGGCAAATTTAATCAAAAAACAAGTCCCTATGGAGTCACTGGCTTCAAAGACTAAAATAACATAATGAACACCATCATGTGAAATAAACTCATATGACTTCCTAACAAGCAAATGGTGCCATACCACGACACCTACATGGAATTTTGAAAAAAAAATATGTCTCTATTCCCAATACCTTCCTATGGGAAACTTACTAGATAAGACTTTTGAACATAACAACACAAGAATTGTTATCTTCAAATATAGGCCTCCTCCTCCCCTTCAGCCTTGCCTCTCCATCTCCAAAATTGGTGTCTTTACCAATCTTATGTGTCACTTATTGTAAATAGCAGCAAATACTAAAGTTCCTATAGCCTATGACCTCATAATGCGGAAATCCAGTCAGTACAGAATTCTTAAAAAAATAGTTTCAAACCCCTGGCTATCAGATATCTCATACTACTCTGGTACACAGAAGTAGAGACTGGTGACAAATTTACCAAAACCAAGTCCCTGTGGAGTCACTGGTTTCAAAGACTAAAAAAACACAGTGAACACCATCACTAAAATCAAATCAGATGACTTCCTAACCAGCAAATGGCGCCATACTATGACACCTACACAGAATTTTGAAAAAAGCAGACCTCTTTATTCCCAATACCTTTCAAGGTTATTGGTCTGTGGTATTTCTCCAAAACAAACATGATACCATCTCAGACCACACAATTTTACCTTGAGAGAGAGGAGCAATAACATAAGCATTACATCTCTCTTTATTGCCCTGATCAAATCCAGCTAAAGGGACCTACCCTAAGTTATTCCACTTCACATGAAGCACCAATATCCAAGGAGGGCCCAGCAACTGAACCAAACAAAGCACTTCTGACCAGACATCTCCATTGGAAATTAGATGAACATAATGGAAATGACACAGTGATATGATAGCAATCTCACCATATTACCAATTTAACTATAATGATTTGAGGTACATCTAACTTCAATGTAACAGAATAACATATAAAATATAGTAAAAGAATCTAGATAAAATCTCCATGATTATACACAGCCAATCAAAATCAAATGAGAGTACAACATTAACATGAAATGTGTGCAAGTATAAAACAAAATTGAAAACTATACCAAAAAATTTCCAACTTTTTTACAATAAACAGGAAAACACAGAATTAATTTACCCAGAAGTGTATACCCCTTTACAAGCACTTTTTTTTTTACAAAACGTATTGATTCTATAGTACAACACATGATAGCTATGCATTGGAAAACATACAAGGTCTGGATATCCTAAGTCTACACAATTTATCATCACACAAAAGCTCTCAAAATCTGCTTCAGTCCTGGTTCTTTATCTAAACCTATGGCACCACTACAGGCATTGGCTTTAAGCCCAATATACATATGAGTCTCCAACCATTTGTAAAACAGCTCTTGGTATATTAGGTGAGTAAATAATGCTACTTATATTATATTTGTCAGATAGTGGGTACATGAAGAATTTGGAAAAAAAGATAGCGAGCTATGGGAAACTTACTAGATAAGACTTTTGAACATAACAACACAAGAATTGTTATCTTCAAATAAAGGCCTCCTCTTCCCCTTCAGCCTTTCCTCTCCATCTCCAAAATTGGTGTCTTTACAAATTCTTTGCGTTACTTATTATAAAAATCAGTAGACAGTAAAGTTCCCATAGCCTAAGACCTCATCATCCAGGAAACCAGTCAGTCCAGAATTCTTAAAAAAATAGTTTCAAATCCCTGCCTATGAGATATCACATACTACTCTGGGAAAAATAAGTAGAGACTGGTTTATAATTTAATCAAAAAACAAGTCCCTATGGAGTCACTCGCTTCAAAGACTAAAATAACATAATGAACACCATCATGTAAAATAAACTCATATGACTTCCTAACAAGCAAATGGTGCCATACCACGACACCTACATGGAATTTTGAAAAAAAAAATATTTCTCTATTCCCAATACCTTCATATGGGAAACTTACTAGATAAGACTTTTGAACATAACAACACAAGAATTGTTATCTTCAAATAAAGGCCTCCTCCTCCCCTTCAGCCTTGCCTCTCCATCTCCAAAATTTGTGTCTTTACCAATCTTATGTGTCACTTATTGTAAATAGCAGCAAATACTAAAGTTCCTATAGCCTATGACCTCATAATGCGGAAATCCAGTCAGTACAGAATTCTTAAAAAAATAGTTTCAAACCCCTGGCTATCAGATATCACATACTACTCTGGTACACAGAAGTAGAGACTGGTGACAAATTTACCAAAACCAAGTCGCTGTGGAGTCACTGGTTTCAAAGACTAAAATAACACAGTGAACACCATCACTAAAATCAAATCAGGTGACTTCCTAACCAGCAAATGGCGCCATACTATGACACCTACACAGAATTTTGAAAAAAGCAGACCTCTTTATTCCCAATACCTTTCAAGGTTATTGGTCTGTGGTATTTCTCCAAAACAAACATGATACCATCTCAGACCACACAATTTTACCTTGAGAGAGAGGAGCAATAACATAGGCATTACATCTCTCTTTATTGCCCTGACCAAATCCAGCTAAAGGGACCTACCCTAAGTTATTCCACTTCACATGAAGCACCAATATCCAAGGAGGGCCCAGCAACTGAACCAAAAAAAACACTTCTAACCAGACATCTCCATTGGAAATTAGATGAACATAATGGAAATGACACAGTGATATGATAGCAATCTCACCATATTACCAATGTAACTATAATGATTTGAGGTACATCTAACTTCAATGTAACAGAATAACATATAAAATATAGTAAAAGAATCTAGATAAAATCTCCATGATTAAACACAGCCAATCAAAATCAAATGAGAGTACAACATTAACATGAAATGTGTGCAAGTATAAAACAAAATTGAAAACTATATCAAAAAATTTCCAACTTTTTTACAATAAACAGGAAAACACAGAATTAATTCACCCAGAAGTGTATACCCCTTTACAAGCACTTTTTTTTTTACAAAATGTATTGATTCTATAGTACAACACATGATAGCTACGCATTGGAAAACGTACAAGGTCTGGATATCCTAAGTCTACACGATTTGTCATCACACAAAAGCTCTCAAAATCTGCTTCAGTCCTGGTTCTTTATCTAAACCTATGGCACCACTACAGGCATTGGCTTTAAGCCCAATATACATATGAGTCTCCAACCATTTGTAAAACAGCTCTTGGTATATTAGGTGAGTAAATAATGCTACTTCTATTATATTTGTCAGATAGTGGGTACATGAAGAATTTGGAAAAAAATATAGCGAGCTATGGGAAACTTACTAGATAAGACTTTTGAACATAACAACACAAGAATTGTTATCTTCAAATAAAGGCCTCCTCCTCCCCTTCAGCCTTTCCTCTCCATCTCCAAAATTGGTGTCTTTACCAATTCTTTGCATTACTTATTATAAAAATCAGCAGACAGTAAAGTTCCCATAGCCTAAGACCTCATCATCCAGGAAACCAGTCAGTCCAGAATTCTTAAAAAAATTGTTTCAAATCCCTGCCTATGAGATATCACATACTACTCTCGGACAAATAAGTAGAGACTGGTGGAAAATTTAATCAAAAAACAAGTCCCTATGGAGTCACTGGCTTCAAAGACTAAAATAACATAATGAACACCATCATGTAAAATAAACTCATATGACTTCCTAACAAGCAAATGGTGCCATACCACGACACCTACATGGAATTTTGAAAAAAAAATATGTCTCTATTCCCAATACCTTCCTATGGGAAACTTACTAGATAAGACTTTTGAACATAACAACACAAGAATTGTTATCTTCAAATAAAGGCCTCCTCCTCCCCTTCAGCCTTTCCTCTCCATCTCCAAAATTGGTGTCTTTACCAATCTTATGTGTCACTTATTGTAAATAGCAGCAAATACTAAAGTTCCTATAGCCTAGGACCTCATAATGCGGAAATCCAGTCAGTACAGAATTCTTAAAAAAATTGTTTCAAACCCCTGGCTATCAGATATCACATACTACTCTGGTACACAGAAGTAGAGACTGGTGACAAATTTACCAAAACCAAGTCGCTGGTTGATTTTAGTGATGGTGTGGAGTCACTGGTTTCAAAGACTAAAAAAACACAGTGAACACCATCACTAAAATCAAATCAGGTGACTTCCTAACCAGCAAATGGCGCCATACTATGACACCTACACAGAATTTTGAAAAAAGCAGACCTCTTTATTCCCAATACCTTTCAAGGTTATTGGTCTGTGGTATTTCTCCAAAGCAAACATGATACCATCTCAGACCACACAATTTTACCTTGAGAGAGAGGAGCAATAACATAGGCATTACATCTCTCTTTATTGCCCTGACCAAATCCAGCTAAAGGGACCTACCCTAAGTTAATCCACTTCACATGAAGCACCAATATCCAAGGAGGGCCCAGCAACTGAACCAAACAAACCACTTCTGACCAGACATCTCCATTGGAAATTAGATGAACATAATGGAAATGACACAGTGATATGATAGCAATCTCACCATATTACCAATGTAACTATAATGATTTGAGGTACATCTAACTTCAATGTAACAGAATAACATATAAAATATAGTAAAAGAATCTAGATAAAATCTCCATGATTATACATAGCCAATCAAAATCAAATGAGAGTACAACATTAACATGAAATGTGTGCAAGTATAAAACAAAATTGAAAACTATACCAAAAAATTTCCAACTTTTTTACAATAAACAGGAAAACACAGAATTAATTCACCCAGAAGTGTATACCCCTTTACAAGCACTTTTTTTTTTACAAAATGTATTGATTCTATAGTACAACACATGATGGCTATGCATTGGAAAACGTACAAGGTCTGGATATCCTAAGTCTACACAATTTATCATCACATAAAAGCTCTCAAAATCTGCTTCAGTCCTGGTTCTTTATCTAAACCTATGGCACCACTACAGGCATTAGCTTTAAGCCCAATATACATATGAGTCTCCAACCATTTGTAAAACAGCTCTTGGTATATTAGGTGAGTAAATAATGCTACTTCTATTATATTTGTCAGATAGTGGGTACATGAAGAATTTGGAAAAAAAGATAGCGAGCTAAGGGAAACTTACTAGATAAGACTTTTGAACATAACAACACAAGAATTTTTATCTTCAAATAAAGGCCTCCTCCTCCCCTTCAGCATTTCCTCTCCATCTCCAAAATTGGTGTCTTTACCAATTCTTTGCGTTACTTATTATAAAAATCAGCAGACAGTAAAGTTTCCATAGCCTAAGACCTCATCATCCAGGAAACCAGTCAGTCCAGAATTCTTAAAAAAATAGTTTCAAATCCCTGCCTATGAGATATCACATACTACTCTGGGACAAATAAGTAGAGACTGGTGGCAAATTTAATCAAAAAACAAGTCCCTATGGAGTCACTGGCTTCAAAGACTAAAATAACATAATGAGCACCATCATGTAAAATAAACTTATATAACTTCCTAACAAGCAAATGGTGGCATACCACGACACCTACATGGAATTTTGAAAAAAAAATATGTCTCTATTCCCAATACCTTCCTATGGGAAACTTACTAGATAAGACTTTTGAACATAACAACACAAGAATTGTTATCTTCAAATAAAGTCCTCCTCCTCCCCTTCAGCTTTGCCTCTCCATCTCCAAAATTGGTGTCTTTACCAATCTTATGTGTCACGTATTGTAAATAGCAGCAAATACTAAAGTTCCTATAGCCTAGGACCTCATAATCCGGAAATCCAGTCAGTACAGAATTCTTAAAAAAATAGTTTAAAACCCCTGGCTATCAGATATCACACACTACTCTGGTACACAGAAGTAGAGACTGGTGACAAATTTACCAAAACCAAGTCCCTGTGGAGTCACTGGTTTCAAAGACTAAAAAAACACAGTGAACACCATCACTAAAATCAAATCAGGTGACTTCCTAACCAGCAAATGGCGCCATACTATGACACCTACACAGAATTTTGAAAAAAGCAGACCTCTTTATTCCCAATACCTTTCAAGGTTATTGGTCTGTGGTATTTCTCCAAAACAAACATGATACCATCTCAGACCACACATTTTTACCTTGAGAGAGAGAGGAGCAATAACATAAGCATTACATCTCTCTTTATTGCCCTGACCAAATCCAGCTAAAGGGACCTACCCTAAGTTATTCCACTTCACATGAAGCACCAATATCCAAGGAGGGCCCAGCAACTGAACCAAACAAACCACTTCTGACCAGACATCTCCATTGGAAATTAGATGAACAAAATGGAAATTACACAGTGATATGATAGCAATCTCACCATATTACCAATGTAACTATAATGATTTGAGGTACATCTAACTTCAATGTAACAGAATAACATATAAAATATAGTAAAATAATCTAGATAAAATCTCCATGATTATACACAGCCAATCAAAATCAAATGAGAGTACAACATTAACATGAAATGTGTGCAAGTATAAAACAAAATTGAAAACTATACCAAAAAATTTCCAACTTTTTTACAATAAACAGGAAAACACAGAATTAATTCACCCAGAAGTGTATACCCCTTTACAAGCACTTTTTTTTTTACAAAATGTATTGATTCTATAGTACAACACATGATGGCTATGCATTGGAAAACGTACAAGGTCTGGATATCCTAAGTCTACACAATTTATCATCACATAAAAGCTCTCAAAATCTGCTTCAGTCCTGGTTCTTTATCTAAACCTATGGCACCACTACAGGCATTGGCTTTAAGCCCAATATACATATGAGTCTCCAACCATTTGTAAAACAGCTCTTGGTATATTAGGTGAGTAAATAATGCTACTTCTATTATATTTGTCAGATAGTGGGTACATGAAGAATTTGGAAAAAAAGATAGCGAGCTATGGGAAACTTACTAGATAAGACTTTTGAACATAACAACACAAGAATTGTTATCTTCAAATAAAGGCCTCCTCCTCCCCTTCAGCCTTTCCTCTCCATCTCCAAAATTGGTGTCTTTACCAATTCTTTGCGTTACTTATTATAAAAATCAGCAGACAGTAAAGTTCCCATAGCCTAAGACCTCATCATCCAGGAAACCAGTCAGTCCAGAATACTTAAAAAAATAGTTTCAAATCCCTGCCTATGAGATATCACATACTACTCTGGGACAAATAAGTAGAGACTGGTGGCAAATTTAATAAAAAAACAAGTCCCTATGGAGTCACTGGCTTCAAAGACTAAAATAACATAATGAACACCATCATGTAAAATAAACTCATATGACTTCCTAACAAGCAAATGGTGCCATACCACGACACCTACATGGAATTTTGAAAAAAAAATATGTCTCTATTCCCAATACCTTCCTATGGGAAACTTACTAGATAAGACTTTTGAACATAACAACACAAGAATTGTTATCTTCAAATAAAGGCCTCCTCCTCCCCTTCAGCCTTTCCTCTCCATCTCCAAAATTGGTGTCTTTACCAATCTTATGTGTCACTTATTGTAAATAGCAGCAAATACTAAAGTTCCTATAGCCTAGGACCTCATAATGCTGAAATCCAGTCAGCACAGAATTCTTAAAAAAATTGTTTCAAACCCCTGGCTATCAGATATCACATACTACTCTGGTACACAGAAGTAGAGACTGGTGACAAATTTACCAAAACCAAGTCCCTGTGGAGTCACTGGTTTCAAAGACTAAAAAAACACAGTGAACACCATCACTAAAATCAAATCAGGTGACTTCCTAACCAGCAAATGGCGCCATACTATGACACCTACACAGAATTTTGAAAAAAGCAGACCTCTTTATTCCCAATACCTTTCAAGGTTATTGGTCTGTGGTATTTCTCCAAAACAAACATGATACCATCTCAGACCACACAATTTTACCTTGAGAGAGAGAGGAGCAATAACATAAGCATTACATCTCTCTTTATTGCCCTGACCAAATCCAGCTAAAGGGACCTACCCTAAGTTATTCCACTTCACATGAAGCACCAATATCCAAGGAGGGCCCAGCAACTGAACCAAACAAACCACTTCTGACCAGACATCTCCATTGGAAATTAGATGAACATAATGGAAATGACACAGTGATATGATAGCAATCTCACCATATTACCAATGTAACTATAATGATTTGAGGTACATCTAACTTCAATGTAACAGAATAACATTTTAAAATATAGTAAAATAATCTAGATAAAATCTCCATGATTATACACAGCCAATCAAAATCAAATGAGAGTACAACATTAACATGAAATGTGTGCAAGTATAAAACAAAATTGAAAACTATACCAAAAAAATCCCAACTTTTTTACAGTAAACAGGAAAACACAGAATTAATTCACCCAGAAGTGTATACCCCTTTACAAGCACTTTTTTTTTTTACAAAATGTATTGATTCTATAGTACAACACATGATGGCTACGCATTGGAAAACGTACAAGGTCTGGATATCCTAAGTCTACACAATTTATCATCACATAAAAGCTCTCTAAATCTGCTTCAGTCCTGGTTCTTTATCTAAACATATGGCACCACTACAGGCATTGGCTTTAAGCCCAATATACATATGAGTCTCCAACCATTTGTAAAACAGCTCTTGGTATATTAGGTGAGTAAATAATGCTACTTCTATTATATTTGTCAGATAGTGGGTACATGAAGAATTTGGAAAAAAAGATAGCGAGCTATGGGAAACTTACTAGATAAGACTTTTGAACATAACAACACAAGAATTGTTATCATCAAATAAAGGCCTCCTTCTCCCCTTCAGCCTTTCCTCTCCATCTCCAAAATTGGTGTCTTTACCAATTCTTTGCGTTACTTATTATAAAAATCAGCAGACAGTAAAGTTCCCATAGCCTAAGACCTCATCATCCAGGAAACCAGTCAGTCCAGAATTCTTAAAAAAATAGTTTCAAATCCCTGCCTATGAGATATCACATACTACTCTGGGACAAATAAGTAGAGACTGGTGGCAAATTTAATCAAAAAACAAGTCCCTATGGAGTCACTGGCTTCAAAGACTAAAATAACATAATGAACACCATCATGTAAAATAAACTCATATGACTTCCTAACAAGCAAATGGTGCCATACCACGACACCTACATGGAATTTTGAAAAAAAAATATGTCTCTATTCCCAATACCTTCCTATGGGAAACTTACTAGATAAGACTTTTGAACATAACACAAGAATTGTTATCTTCAAATAAAGGCCTCCTCCTCCCCTTCAGCCTTTCCTCTCCATCTCCAAAATTGGTGTCTTTACCAATCTTATGTGTCACTTATTGTAAATAGCAGCAAATACTAAAGTTCCTATAGCCTAGGACCTCATAATGCAGAAATCCAGTCAGTACAGAATTCTTAAAAAAATTGTTTCAAACCCCTGGCTATCAGATATCACATACTACTCTGGTACACAGAAGTAGAGACTGGTGACAAATTTACCAAAACCAAGTCCCTGTGGAGTCACTGGTTTCAAAGACTAAAAAAACACAGTGAACACCATCACTAAAATCAAATCAGGTGACTTCCTAACCAGCAAATGGCGCTATACTATGACACCTACACAGAATTTTGAAAAAAGCAGACCTCTTTATTCCCAATACCTTTCAAGGTTATTGGTCTGTGGTATTTCTCCAAAACAAACATGATACCATCTCAGACCACACAATTTTACCTTGAGAGAGAGGAGCAATAACATAGGCATTACATCTCTCTTTATTGCCCTGACCAAATCCAGCTAAAGGGACCTACCCTAAGTTAATCCACTTCACATGAAGCACCAATATCCAAGGAGGGCCCAGCAACTGAACCAAACAAACCACTTCTGACCAGACATCTCCATTGGAAATTAGATGAACATAATGGAAATGACACAGTGATATGATAGCAATCTCACCATATTACCAATGTAACTATAATGATTTGAGGTACATCTAACTTCAATGTAACAGAATAACATTTTAAAATATAGTAAAATAATCTAGATAAAATCTCCATGATTATACACAGCCAATCAAAATCAAATGAGAGTACAACATTAACATGAAATGTGTGCAAGTATAAAACAAAATTGAAAACTATACCAAAAAAATCCCAACTTTTTTACAGTAAACAGGAAAACACAGAATTAATTCACCCAGAAGTGTATACCCCTTTACAAGCACTTTTTTTTTTTACAAAATGTATTGATTCTATAGTACAACACATGATGGCTACGCATTGGAAAACGTACAAGGTCTGGATATCCTAAGTCTACACAATTTATCATCACATAAAAGCTCTCTAAATCTGCTTCAGTCCTGGTTCTTTATCTAAACATATGGCAACACTACAGGCATTGGCTTTAAGCCCAATATACATATGAGTCTCCAACCATTTGTAAAACAGCTCTTGGTATATTAGGTGAGTAAATAATGCTACTTCTATTATATTTGTCAGATAGTGGGTACATGAAGAATTTGGAAAAAAAGATAGCGAGCTATGGGAAACTTACTAGATAAGACTTTTGAACATAACAACACAAGAATTGTTATCATCAAATAAAGGCCTCCTTCTCCCCTTCAGCCTTTCCTCTCCATCTCCAAAATTGGTGTCTTTACCAATTCTTTGCGTTACTTATTATAAAAATCAGCAGACAGTAAAGTTCCCATAGCCTAAGACCTCATCATCCAGGAAACCAGTCAGTCCAGAATTCTTAAAAAAATAGTTTCAAATCCCTGCCTATGAGATATCACATACTACTCTGGGACAAATAAGTAGAGACTGGTGGCAAATTTAATCAAAAAACAAGTCCCTATGGAGTCACTGGCTTCAAAGACTAAAATAACATAATGAACACCATCATGTAAAATAAACTCATATGACTTCCTAACAAGCAAATGGTGCCATACCACGACACCTACATGGAATTTTGAAAAAAAAATATGTCTCTATTCCCAATACCTTCCTATGGGAAACTTACTAGATAAGACTTTTGAACATAACACAAGAATTGTTATCTTCAAATAAAGGCCTCCTCCTCCCCTTCAGCCTTTCCTCTCCATCTCCAAAATTGGTGTCTTTACCAATCTTATGTGTCACTTATTGTAAATAGCAGCAAATACTAAAGTTCCTATAGCCTAGGACCTCATAATGCAGAAATCCAGTCAGTACAGAATTCTTAAAAAAATTGTTTCAAACCCCTGGCTATCAGATATCACATACTACTCTGGTACACAGAAGTAGAGACTGGTGACAAATTTACCAAAACCAAGTCCCTGTGGAGTCACTGGTTTCAAAGACTAAAAAAACACAGTGAACACCATCACTAAAATCAAATCAGGTGACTTCCTAACCAGCAAATGGCGCTATACTATGACACCTACACAGAATTTTGAAAAAAGCAGACCTCTTTATTCCCAATACCTTTCAAGGTTATTGGTCTGTGGTATTTCTCCAAAACAAACATGATACCATCTCAGACCACACAATTTTACCTTGAGAGAGAGGAGCAATAACATAGGCATTACATCTCTCTTTATTGCCCTGACCAAATCCAGCTAAAGGGACCTACCCTAAGTTAATCCACTTCACATGAAGCACCAATATCCAAGGAGGGCCCAGCAACTGAACCAAACAAACCACTTCTGACCAGACATCTCCATTGGAAATTAGATGAACATAATGGAAATGACACAGTGATATGATAGCAATCTCACCATATTACCAATGTAACTATAATGATTTGAGGTACATCTAACTTCAATGTAACAGAATAACATATAAAATATAGTAAAAGAATCTAGATAAAATCTCCATGATTATACACAGCCAATCAAAATCAAATGAGAGTACAACATTAACATGAAATGTGTGCAAGTATAAAACAAAATTGAAAACTATACCAAAAAATTTCCAACTTTTTTACAATAAACAGGAAAACACAGAATTAATTCACCCAGAAGTGTATACCCCTTTACAAGCACTTTTTTTTTTTACAAAATGTATTGATTCTATAGTACAACAAATGATAGCTACGCATTGGAAAACGTACAAGGTCTGGATATCCTAAGTCTACACAATTTATCATCACACAAAAGCTCTCAAAATCTGCTTCAGTCCTGGTTCTTTATCTAAACCTATGGCACCACTACAGGCATTGGCTTTAAGTCCAATATACATATGAGTCTCCAACCATTTGTAAAACAGCTCTTGGAATATTAGGTGAGTAAATAATGCTACTTCAATTATATTTGTCAGATAGTGGGTACATGAAGAATTTGGAAAAAAAGATAGCGAGCTATGGGAAACTTACTAGATAAGACTTTTGAACATAACAACACAAGAATTGTTATCTTCAAATAAAGGCCTCCTCCTCCCCTTCAGCCTTTCCTCTCCATCTCCAAAATTGGTGTCTTTACCAATTCTTTGCGTTACTTATTATAAAAATCAGCAGACAGTAAAGTTCCCATAGCCTAAGACCTCATCATCCAGGAAACCAGTCAGTCCAGAATTCTTAAAAAAATAGTTTCAAATCCCTGCCTATGAGATATCACATACTACTCTGGGACAAATAAGTAGAGACTGGTGGCAAATTTAATCAAAAAACAAGTCCCTATGGAGTCACTGGCTTCAAAGACTAAAATAACATAATGAGCACCATCATGTAAAATAAACTCATATGACTTCCTAACAAGCAAATGGTGCCATACCACGACACCTACATGGAATTTTGAAAAAAAAATATGTCTCTATTCCCAATACCTTCCTATGGGAAACTTACTAGATAAGACTTTTGAACATAACAACACAAGAATTGTTATCTTCAAATAAAGGCCTCCTCCTCCCCTTCAGCCTTTCCTCTCCATCTCCAAAATTGGTGTCTTTACCTATCTTATGTGTCACTTATTGTAAATAGCAGCAAATACTAAAGTTCCTATAGCCTAGGACCTCATAATGCGGAAATCCAGTCAGTACAGAATTCTTAAAAAAATTGTTTCAAACCCCTGGCTATCAGATATCACATACTACTCTGGTACACAGAAGTAGAGACTGGTGACAAATTTACCAAAACCAAGTCCCTGTGGAGTCACTGGTTTCAAAGACTAAAAAAACACAGTGAACACCATCACTAAAATCAAATCAGGTGACTTCCTAACCAGCAAATGGCGCTATACTATGACACCTACACAGAATTTTGAAAAAAGCAGACCTCTTTATTCCCAATACCTTTCAAGGTTATTGGTCTGTGGTATTTCTCCAAAACAAACATGATACCATCTCAGACCACACAATTTTACCTTGAGAGAGAGAGGAGCAATAACATAAGCATTACATCTCTCTTTATTGCCCTGACCAAATCCAGCTAAAGGGACCTACCCTAAGTTATTCCACTTCACATGAAGCACCAATATCCAAGGAGGGCCCAGCAACTGAACCAAACAAACCACTTCTGACCAGACATCTCCATTGGAAATTAGATGAACATAATGGAAATGACACAGTGATATGATAGCAATCTCACCATATTACCAATGTAACTATAATGATTTGAGGTACATCTAACTTCAATGTAACAGAATAACATATAAAATATAGTAAAATAATCTAGATAAAATCTCCATGATTATACACAGCCAATCAAAATCAAATGAGAGTACAACATTAACATGAAATGTGTGCAAGTATAAAACAAAATTGAAAACTATACCAAAAAAATCCCAACTTTTTTACAGTAAACAGGAAAACACAGAATTAATTCACCCAGAAGTGTATACCCCTTTACAAGCACTTTTTTTTTTACAAAATGTATTGATTCTATAGTACAACACATGATGGCTACGCATTGGAAAACGTACAAGGTCTGGATATCCTAAGTCTACACAATTTATCATCACATAAAAGCTCTCTAAATCTGCTTCAGTCCTGGTTCTTTATCTAAACATATGGCACCACTACAGGCATTGGCTTTAAGCCCAATATACATATGAGTCTCCAACCATTTGTAAAACAGCTCTTGGTATATTAGGTGAGTAAATAATGCTACTTCTATTATATTTGTCAGATAGTGGGTACATGAAGAATTTGGAAAAAAAGATAGCGAGCTATGGGAAACTTACTAGATAAGACTTTTGAACATAACAACACAAGAATTGTTATCTTCAAATAAAGGCCTCCTCCTCCCCTTCAGCCTTTCCTCTCCATCTCCAAAATTGGTGTCTTTACCAATTCTTTGCGTTACTTATTATAAAAATCAGCAGACAGTAAAGTTCCCATAGCCTAAGACCTCATCATCCAGGAAACCAGTCAGTCCAGAATTCTTAAAAAAATAGTTTCAAATCCCTGCCTATGAGATATCACATACTACTCTGGGACAAATAAGTAGAGACTGGTGGCAAATTTAATCAAAAAACAAGTCCCTATGTAGTCACTGGCTTCAAAGACTAAAATAACATAATGAACACCATCATGTAAAATAAACTCATATGACTTCCTAACCAGCAAATGGTGCCATACCACGACACCTACATGGAATTTTGAAAAAAAAATATGTCTCTATTCCCAATACCTTCCTATGGGAAACTTACTAGTTAAGACTTTTGAACATAACACAAGAATTGTTATCTTCAAATAAAGGCCTCCTCCTCCCCTTCAGCCTTTCCTCTCCATCTCCAAAATTGGTGTATTTACCAATCTTATGTGTCACTTATTGAAAATAGCAGCAAATACTAAAGTTCCTATAGCCTAGGACCTCATAATGCGGAAATCCAGTCAGTACAGAATTCTTAAAAAAATTGTTTCAAACCCCTGGCTATCAGATATCACATACTACTCTGGTACACAGAAGTAGAGACTGGTGACAAATTTACCAAAACCAAGTCCCTGTGGAGTCACTGGTTTCAAAGACTAAAAAAACACAGTGAACACCATCACTAAAATCAAATCAGGTGACTTCCTAACCAGCAAATGGCGCTATACTATGACACCTACACAGAATTTTGAAAAAAGCAGACCTCTTTATTCCCAATACCTTTCAAGGTTATTGGTCTGTGGTATTTCTCCAAAACAAACCTGATACCATCTCAGACCACACAATTTTACCTTGAGAGAGAGAGGAGCAATAACATAAGCATTACATCTCTCTTTATTGCCCTGATCAAATCCAGCTAAAGGGACCTACCCTAAGTTATTCCACTTCACATGAAGCACCAATATCCAAGGAGGGCCCAGCAACTGAACCAAACAAACCACTTCTGACCAGACATCTCCATTGGAAATTAGATGAACATAATGGAAATGACACAGTGATATGATAGCAATCTCACCATATTACCAATGTAACTATAATGATTTGAGGTACATCTAACTTCAATGTAACAGAATAACATATAAAATATAGTAAAATAATCTAGATAAAATCTCCATTATTATACACAGCCAATCAAAATCAAATGAGAGTACAACATTAACATGAAATGTGTGCAAGTATAAAACAAAATTGAAAACTATACCAAAAAAATCCCAACTTTTTTACAATAAACAGGAAAACACTGAATTAATTCACCCAGAAGTGTATACCCCTTTACAAGCACTTTTTTTTTTACAAAATGTATTGATTCTATAGTACAACACATGATAGCTACGCATTGGAAAACGTACAAGGTCTGGATATCCTAAGTCTACACAATTTATCATCACACAAAAGCTCTCAAAATCTGCTTCAGTCCTGGTTCTTTATCTAAACCTATGGCACCACTACAGGCATTGGCTTTAAGCCCAATATACACATGAGTCTCCAACCATTTGTAAAACAGCTCTTGGAATATTAGGTGAGTAAATAATGCTACTTCTATTATATTTGTCAGATAGTGGGTACATGAAGAATTTGGAAAAAAAGATAGCGAGCTATGGGAAACTTACTAGATAAGACTTTTGAACATAACAACACAAGAATTGTTATCTTCAAATAAAGGCCTCCTCCTCCCCTTCAGCCTTTCCTCTCCATCTCCAAAATTGGTGTCTTTACCAATTCTTTGCGTTACTTATTATAAAAATCAGCAGACAGTAAAGTTCCCATAGCCTAAGACCTCATCATCCAGGAAACCAGTCAGTCCAGAATTCTTAAAAAAATAGTTTCAAATCCCTGCCTATGAGATATCACATACTACTCTGGGACAAATAAGTAGAGACTGGTGGCAAATGTAATCAAAAAACAAGTCCCTATAGAGTCACTGGCTTCAAAGACTAAAATAACATAATGAACACCATCATGTAAAATAAACTCATATGACTTCCTAACAAGCAAATGGTGCCATACCACGACACCTACATGGAATTTTGAAAAAAAAATATGTCTCTATTCCCAATACCTTCCTATGGGAAACTTACTAGATAAGACTTTTGAACATAACAACACAAGAATTGTTATGTTCAAATAAAGGCCTCCTCCTCCCCTTCAGCCTTGCCTCTCCATCTCCAAAATTGGTGTCTTTACCAATCTTATGTGTCACTTATTGTAAATAGCAGCAAATACTAAAGTTCCTATAGCCTAGGACCTCATAATCCGGAAATCCAGTCAGTACAGAATTCTTAAAAAAATTGTTTCAAACCCCTGGCTATCAGATATCACATACTACTCTGGTACACCGAAGTAGAGACTGGTGACAAATTTACCGAAACCAAGTCCCTGTGGAGTCACTGGTTTCAAAGACTAAAAAAACACAGTGAACACCATCACTAAAATCAAATCAGATGACTTCCTAACCAGCAAATGGTGCCATACTATGACACCTACACAGAATTTTGAAAAAAGCAGAACTCTTTATTCCCAATACCTTTCAAGGTTATTGGTCTGTGGTATTTCTCCAAAACAAACCTGATACCATCTCAGACCACACAATTTTACCTTGAGAGAGAAGAGCAATAACATAAGCATTACATCTCTCTTTATTGCCCTGACCAAATCCAGCAAAAGGGACCTACCCTAAGTAATTCCACTTCACATGAAGCACCAATATCCAAGGAGGGCCCAGCAACTGAACCAAACAAACCACTTCTGACCAGACATCTCCATTGGAAATTAGATGAACATAATGGAAATGACACAGTGATATGATAGCAATCTCACCATATTACCAATGTAACTATAATGATTTGAGGTACATCTAACTTCAATGTAACAGAATAACATATAAAATATAGTAAAAGAATCTAGATACAATCTCCATGATTATACACAGCCAATCAAAATCAAATGAGAGTACAACATTAACATGAAATGTGTGCAAGTATAAAACAAAATTGAAAACTATACCAAAAAATGTCCAACTTTTTTACAATAAACAGGAAAACACAGAATTAATTCACCCAGAAGTGTATACCCCTTTACAAGCACTTTTTTTTTACAAAATGTATTGATTCTATAGTACAACACATGATAGCTACGCATTGGAAAACGTACAAGGTCTGGATATCCAAAGTCTACACAATTTATCATCACACAAAAGCTCTCAAAATCTGCTTCAGTCCTGGTTCTTTATCTAAACCTATGGCACCACTACAGGCATTGGCTTTAAGCCCAATATACATATGAGTCTCCAACCATTTGTAAAACAGCTCTTGGTATATTAGGTGAGTAAATAATGCAACTTCTATTATATTTGTCAGATAGTGGGTACATGAAGAATTTAGAAAAAAAGATAGCGAGCTATGGGAAACTTACTAGATAAGACTTTTGAACATAACAACACAAGAATTGCTATCTTCAAATAAAGGCCTCCTCCTCCCCTTCAGCCTTTCCTCTCCATCTCCAAAATTGGTGTCTTTACCAATTCTTTGCGTTACTTATTATAAAAATCAGCAGACAGTAAAGTTCCCATAGCCTAAGACCTCATCATCCAGGAAACCAGTCAGTCCAGAATTCTTAAAAAAATAGTTTCCAATCCCTGCCTATGAGATATCACATACTACTCTGGGACAAATAAGTAGAGACTGGTGGCAAATGTAATCAAAAAACAAGTCCCTATAGAGTCACTGGCTTCAAAGACTAAAATAACATAATGAACACCATCATGTAAAATAAACTCATATGACTTCCTAACAAGCAAATGGTGCCATACCACGACACCTACATGGAATTTTGAAAAAAAAAATATGTCTCTATTCCCAATACCTTCCTATGGGAAACTTACTAGATAAGACTTTTGAACATAACAACACAAGAATTGTTATCTTCAAATAAAGGCCTCCTCCTCCCCTTTAGCCTTGCCTCTCCATCTCCAAAATTGGTGTCTTTACCAATCTTATGTGTCACTTATTGTAAATAGCAGCAAATACTAAAGTTCCTATAGCCTAGGACCTCATAATCCGGAAATCCAGTCAGTACAGAATTCTTAAAAAAATTGTTTCAAACCCCTGGCTATCAGATATCACATACTACTCTGGTACACCGAAGTAGAGACTGGTGACAAATTTACCGAAACCAAGTCCCTGTGGAGTCACTGGTTTCAAAGACTAAAAAAACACAGTGAACACCATCACTAAAATCAAATCAGATGACTTCCTAACCAGCAAATGGTGCCATACTATGACACCTACACAGAATTTTGAAAAAAGCAGAACTCTTTATTCCCAATACCTTTCAAGGTTATTGGTCTGTGGTATTTCTCCAAAACAAACCTGATACCATCTCAGACCACACAATTTTACCTTGAGAGAGAGAGGAGCAATAACATAAGCATTACATCTCTCTTTATTGCCCTGATCAAATCCAGCTAAAGGGACCTACCCTAAGTTATTCCACTTCACATGAAGCACCAATATCCAAGGAGGGCCCAGCAACTGAACCAAACAAACCACTTCTGACCAGACATCTCCATTGGAAATTAGATGAACATAATGGAAATGACACAGTGATATGATAGCAATCTCACCATATTACCAATGTAACTATAATGATTTGAGGTACATCTAACTTCAATGTAACAGAATAACATATAAAATATAGTAAAAGAATCTAGATAAAATCTCCATTATTATACACAGCCAATCAAAATCAAATGAGAGTACAACATTAACATGAAATGTGTGCTAGTATAAAACAAAATTGAAAACTATACCAAAAAAATCCCAACTTTTTTACAATAAACAGGAAAACACTGAATTAATTCACCCAGAAGTGTATACCCCTTTACAAGCACTTTTTTTTTTACAAAATGTATTGATTCTATAGTACAACACATGATAGCTACGCATTGGAAAACGTACAAGGTCTGGATATCCTAAGTCTACACAATTTATCATCACACAAAAGCTCTCAAAATCTGCTTCAGTCCTGGTTCTTTATCTAAACCTATGGCACCACTACAGGCATTGGCTTTAAGCCCAATATACATATGAGTCTCCAACCATTTGTAAAACAGCTCTTGGAATATTAGGTGAGTAAATAATGCTACTTCTATTATATTTGTCAGATAGTGGGTACATGAAGAATTTGGAAAAAAAGATAGCGAGCTATGGGAAACTTACTAGATAAGACTTTTGAACATAACAACACAAGAATTGTTATCTTCAAATAAAGGCCTCCTCCTCCCCTTCAGCCTTTCCTCTCCATCTCCAAAATTGGTGTCTTTACCAATTCTTTGCGTTACTTATTATAAAAATCAGCAGACAGTAAAGTTCCCATAGCCTAAGACCTCATCATCCAGGAAACCAGTCAGTCCAGAATTTTTAAAAAAATAGTTTCAAATCCCTGCCTATGAGATATCACATACTACTCTGGGACAAATAAGTAGAGACTGGTGGCAAATGTAATCAAAAAACAAGTCCCTATAGAGTCACTGGCTTCAAAGACTAAAATAACATAATGAACACCATCATGTAAAATAAACTCATATGACTTCCTAACAAGCAAATGGTGCCATACCACGACACCTACATGGAATTTTGAAAAAAAAATATGTCTCTATTCCCAATACCTTCCTATGGGAAACTTACTAGATAAGACTTTTGAACATAACAACACAAGAATTGTTATGTTCAAATAAAGGCCTCCTCCTCCCCTTCAGCCTTGCCTCTCCATCTCCAAAATTGGTGTCTTTACCAATCTTATGTGTCACTTATTGTAAATAGCAGCAAATACTAAAGTTCCTATAGCCTAGGACCTCATAATCCGGAAATCCAGTCAGTACAGAATTCTTAAAAAAATAGTTTCAAACCCCTGGCTATCAGATATCACATACTACTCTGGTACACAGAAGTAGAAACTGGTGACAAATTTACCAAAACCAAGTCCCTGTGGAGTCACTGGTTTCAAAGACTAAAAAAAAAAACAGTGAACACCATCACTAAAATAAAATCAGATGACTTCCTAACCAGCAAATGGCGCCATACTATGACACCTACACAGAATTTTGAAAAAAGCAGACCTCTTTATTCCCAATACCTTTCAAGGTTATTGGTCTGTGGTATTTCTCCAAAACAAACATGATACCATCTCAGACCACACAATTTTACCTTGAGAGAGAGGAGCAATAACATAAGCATTACATCTCTCTTTATTGCCCTGACCAAATCCAGCAAAAGGGACCTACCCTAAGTAATTCCACTTCACATGAAGCACCAATATCCAAGGAGGGCCCAGCAACTGAACCAAACAAACCACTTCTGACCAGACATCTCCATTGGAAATTAGATGAACATAATGGAAATGACACAGTGATATGATAGCAATCTCACCATATTACCAATGTAACTATAATGATTTGAGGTACATCTAACTTCAATGTAACAGAATAACATATAAAATATAGTAAAAGAATCTAGATAAAATCTCCATGATTATACACAGCCAATCAAAATCAAATGAGAGTACAACATTAACATGAAATGTGTGCAAGTATAAAACAAAATTGAAAACTATACCAAAAAATGTCCAACTTTTTTACAATAAACAGGAAAACACAGAATTAATTCACCCAGAAGTGTATACCCCTTTACAAGCACTTTTTTTTTACAAAATGTATTGATTCTATAGTACAACACATGATAGCTACGCATTGGAAAACGTACAAGGTCTGGATATCCAAAGTCTACACAATTTATCATCACACAAAAGCTCTCAAAATCTGCTTCAGTCCTGGTTCTTTATCGAAACATATGGCACCACTACAGGCATTGGCTTTAAGCCCAATATACATATGAGTCTCCAACCATTTGTAAAACAGCTCTTGGTATATTAGGTGAGTAAATAATGCAACTTCTATTATATTTGTCAGATAGTGGGTACATGAAGAATTTAGAAAAAAAGATAGCGAGCTATGGGAAACTTACTAGATAAGACTTTTGAACATAACAACACAAGAATTGCTATCTTCAAATAAAGGCCTCCTCCTCCCCTTCAGCCTTTCCTCTCCATCTCCAAAATTGGTGTCTTTACCAATTCTTTGCGTTACTTATTATAAAAATCAGCAGACAGTAAAGTTCCCATAGCCTAAGACCTCATCATCCAGGAAACCAGTCAGTCCAGAATTCTTAAAAAAATAGTTTCAAATCCCTGCCTATGAGATATCACATACTACTCTGGGACAAATAAGTAGAGACTGGTGGCAAATGTAATCAAAAAACAAGTCCCTATAGAGTCACTGGCTTAAAAGACTAAAATAACATAATGAACACCATCATGTAAAATAAACTCATATGACTTCCTAACAAGCAAATGGTGCCATACCACGACACCTACATGGAATTTTGAAAAAAAAATATGTCTCTATTCCCAATACCTTCCTATGGGAAACTTACTAGATAAGACTTTTGAACATAACAACACAAGAATTGTTATCTTCAAATAAAGGCCTCCTCCTCCCCTTTAGCCTTGCCTCTCCATCTCCAAAATTGGTGTCTTTACCAATCTTATGTGTCACTTATTGTAAATAGCAGCAAATACTAAAGTTCCTATAGCCTAGGACCTCATAATCCGGAAATCCAGTCAGTACAGAATTCTTAAAAAAATAGTTTCAAACCCCTGGCTATCAGATATCACATACTACTCTGGTACACCGAAGTAGAGACTGGTGACAAATTTACCGAAACCAAGTCCCTGTGGAGTCACTGGTTTCAAAGACTAAAAAAACACAGTGAACACCATCACTAAAATCAAATCAGATGACTTCCTAACCAGCAAATGGTGCCATACTATGACACCTACACAGAATTTTGAAAAAAGCAGAACTCTTTATTCCCAATACCTTTCAAGGTTATTGGTCTGTGGTATTTCTCCAAAACAAACCTGATACCATCTCAGACCACACAATTTTACCTTGAGAGAGAGAGGAGCAATAACATAAGCATTACATCTCTCTTTATTGCCCTGATCAAATCCAGCTAAAGGGACCTACCCTAAGTTATTCCACTTCACATGAAGCACCAATATCCAAGGAGGGCCCAGCAACTGAACCATACAAACCACTTCTGACCAGACATCTCCATTGGAAATTAGATGAACATAATGGAAATGACACAGTGATATGATAGCAATCTCACCATATTACCAATGTAACTATAATGATTTGAGGTACATCTAACTTCAATGTAACAGAATAACATATAAAATATAGTAAAATAATCTAGATAAAATCTCCATGATTATACACAGCCAATCAAAATCAAATGAGAGTACAACATTAACATGAAATGTGTGCAAGTATAAAACAAAATTGAAAACTATACCAAAAAATCCCAACTTTTTTACAATAAACAGGAAAACACAGAATTAATTCACCCAGAAGTGTATACCCCTTTACAAGCACTTTTTTTTCCAAAATGTATTGATTCTATAGTACAACACATGATAGCTACGCATTGGAAAACGTACAAGGTCTGGATATCCTAAGTCTACACAATTTATCATCACACAAAAGCTCTGAAAATCTGCTTCAGTCCTGGTTCTTTATCTAAACCTATGGCACCACTACAGGCATTGGCTTTAAGCCCAATATACATATGAGTCTCCAACCATTTGTAAAACAGCTCTTGGAATATTAGGTGAGTAAATAATGCTACTTCTATTATATTTGTCAGATAGTGGGTACATGAAGAATTTGGAATAAAAGATAGCGAGCTATGGGAAACTTACTAGATAAGACTTTTGAACATAACAACACAAGAATTGTTATCTTCAAATAAAGGCCTCCTCCTCCCCTTCAGCCTTTCCTCTCCATCTCCAAAATTGGTGTCTTTACCAATTCTTTGCGTTACTTATTATAAAAATCAGCAGACAGTAAAGTTCCCATAGCCTAAGACCTCATCATCCAGGAAACCAGTCTGTCCAGAATTCTTAAAAAAATAGTTTCAAATCCCTGCCTATGAGATATCACATACTACTCTGGAACAAATAAGTAGAGACTGGTGGCAAATTTAATAAAAAAACAAGTCCCTATGGAGTCACTGGCTTCAAAGACTAAAATAACATAATGAACACCATCATGTAAAATAAACTCACATGACTTCCTAACAAGCAAATGGTGCCATACCACCACACCTATATTCCCAATACCTTCCTATGGGAAACTTACTAGATAAGACTTTTGAACATAACAACACAAGAATTGTTATCTTCAAATAAAGGCCTCCTCCTCCCCTTCAGCCTTGCCTCTCCATCTCCAAAATTGGTGTCTTTACCAATCTTATGTGTCACTTATTGTAAATAGCAGCAAATACTAAAGTTCGTATAGCCTAGGACCTCATAATCCGGAAATCCAGTCAGTACAGAATTCTTAAAAAAATAGTTTCAAACCCCTGGCTATCAGATATCACATACTACTCTGGTACACAGAAGTAGAGACTGGTGACAAATTTACCAAAACCAAGTCCCTGTGGAGTCACTGGTTTCAAAGACTAAAAAAACACAGTGAACACCATCACTAAAATCAAATCAGGTGACTTCCTAACCAGCAAATGGCGCCATACTATGACACCTACACAGAATTTTGAAAAAAGCAGACCTCTTTATTCCCAATACCTTTCAAGGTTATTGGTCTGTGGTATTTCTCCAAAACAAACATGATACCATCTCAGACCACACAATTTTACCTTGAGAGAGAGAGGAGCAATAACATAAGCATTACATCTCTCTTTATTGCCCTGACCAAATCCAGCTAAAGGGACCTACCCTAAGTTATTCCACTTCACATGAAGCACCAATATCCAAGGAGGGCCCAGCAACTGAACCAAACAAACCACTTCTGACCAGACATCTCCATTGGAAATTCGATGAACATAATGGAAATGACACAGTGATATGATAGCAATCTCACCATATTACCAATGTAACTATAATGATTTGAGGTACATCTAACTTCAATGTAACAGAATAACATATAAAATATAGTAAAATAATCTAGATAAAATCTCCATGATTATACACAGCCAATCAAAATCAAATGAGAGTACAACATTAACATGAAATGTGTGCAAGTATAAAACAAAATTGAAAACTATACCAAAAAAATCCCAACTTTTTTACAGTAAACAGGAAAACACAGAATTAATTCACCCAGAAGTGTATACCCCTTTACAAGCACTTTTTTTTTACAAAATGTATTGATTCTATAGTACAACACATGATAGCTATGCATTGGAAAACGTACAAGGTCTGGATATCCTAAGTCTACACAATTTATCATCACACAAAAGCTTTCAAAATCTGCTTCAGTCCTGGTTCTTTATCTAAACCTATGGCACCACTACAGGCATTGGCTTTAAGCCCAATATACATATGAGTCTCCAACCATTTGTAAAACAGCTCTTGGAATATTAGGTGAGTAAATAATGCTACTTCTATTATATTTGTCAGATAGTGGGTACATGAAGAATTTGGAAAAAAAGATAGCGAGCTATGGGAAACTTACTAGATAAGACTTTTGAACATAACAACACAAGAATTGTTATCTTCAAATAAAGGCCTCCTCCTCCCCTTCAGCCTTGCCTCTCCATCTCCAAAATTGGTGTCTTTACCAATCTTATGTGTCACTTATTGTAAATAGCAGCAAATACTAAAGTTCCTATAGCCTAGGACCTCATAATCCGGAAATCCAGTCAGTACAGAATTCTTAAAAAAATAGTTTCAAACCCCTGGCTATCAGATATTACATACTACTCTGGTACACAGAAGTAGAGACTGGTGACAAATTTACCAAAACCAAGTCCCTGTGGAGTCACTGGTTTCAAAGACTAAAAAAACACAGTGAACACCATCACTAAAATCAAATCAGATGACTTCCTAACCAGCAAATGGCGCCATACCATGACACCTACACAGAATTTTGAAAAAAGCAGACCTCTTTATTCCCAATACCTTTCAAGGTTATTGGTCTGTTGTATTTCTCCAAAATAAACATGATACCATCTCAGGCCACACAATTTTACCTTGAGAGAGAGGAGCAATAACATAAGCATTACATCTCTCTTTATTGCCCTGATCAAATCCAGCTACAGGGACCTACCCTAAGTTATTCCACTTCACATGAAGCACCAATATCCAAGGAGGGCCCAGCAACTGAACCAAACAAACCACTTCTGACCAGACATCTCCATTGGAAATTAGATGAACATAATGGAAATGACACAGTGATATTATGGCAATCTCACCATATTACCAATGTAACTATAATGATTTGAGGTACATCTAACTTCAATGTAACAGAATAACATATAAAATATAGTAAAAGAATCTAGATAAAATCTCCATTATTATACACAGCCAATCAAAATCAAATGAGAGTACAACATTAACATGAAATGTGTGCAAGTATAAAACAAAATTGAAAACTATACCAAAAAAATCCCAACTTTTTTACAATAAACAGGAAAACACTGAATTAATTGACCCAGAAGTGTATACCCCTTTACAAGCACTTTTTTTTTTACAAAATGTATTGATTCTATAGTACAACACATGATAGCTACGCATTGGAAAACGTACAAGGTCTGGATATCCTAAGTCTACACAATTTATCATCACACAAAAGCTCTCAAAATCTGCTTCAGTCCTGGTTCTTTATCTAAACCTATGGCACCACTACAGGCATTGGCTTTAAGCCCAATATACATATGAGTCTCCAACCATTTGTAAAACAGCTCTTGGAATATTAGGTGAGTAAATAATGCTACTTCTATTATATTTGTCAGATAGTGGGTACATGAAGAAATTGGAAAAAAAGATAGCGAGCTATGGGAAACTTACTAGATAAGACTTTTGAACATAACAACACAAGAATTGTTATCTTCAAATAAAGGCCTCCTCCTCCCCTTCAGCCTTTCCTCTCCATCTCCAAAATTGGTGTCTTTACCAATTCTTTGCGTTACTTATTATAAAAATCAGCAGACAGTAAAGTTCCCATAGGCTAAGACCTCATCATCCAGGAAACCAGTCAGTCCAGAATTCTTAAAAAAATAGTTTCAAATCCCTGCCTATGAGATATCACATACTACTCTGGGACAAATAAAAAAATGGGACATAAATATCAAAACCACAAAAAAGGCCATACTCACTAGGTAGGTGGGTGGGTGAAAACCCGTTCCCATCAGGACGCAGACGGGTCAAAGAATGCTGCAGAAGGAGTGTGCATTAAATAGTGATAGCCCCTCCCACTAGTCTTGAGGGGAGTGGCGGACTAAGTGCTCAAAGGTGTGCGATAAATGTGTGTCAGTGTAGTGCTAGGGTGTGAATGGATGGTAAAAAATAAATATGTATGTATGAAAGTGTCAGAACTGTGTAATAATGTAATAAAAATAAATAAATAAAATAAATGTGATGAATAGGGGTCAGTGCTGTGAATAGTACATGGGGTGTCAGTACTATGTGTTTGGAATGCAGAGCAGCCCGCTTTAGCTAACACTAGCGGCGTTACAAATAGGCTGTTATTCGGCAAGATACGCCATGCCTGACGACCAGCACATTATCCCTCCACGTATTACACATAGTACTGACACCCCATGTACTATTCACAGCACTGACCCCTATTCATCACATTTATTTTATTTATTTATTTTTATTACATTATTACACAGTTCTGACACTTTCATACATACATATTTATTTTTTACCATCCATTCACACCCTAGCACTACACTGACACACATTTATCGCACACCTTTGAGCACTTAGTCCGCCACTCCCCTCAAGACTAGTGGGAGGGGCTATCACTATTTAATGCACACTCCTTCTGCAGCATTCTTTGACCCGTCTGCGTCCTGATGGGAACGGGTTTTCACCCACCCACCTACCTAGTGAGTATGGCCTTTTTTGTGGTTTTGATATTTATGTCCCATTTTTTCTGTTTGTGTTTTTAAATTAGGAACGAAAAGTTCTGGTTAGGGACTCGCAAGGCACTGGGGACCCTTGACGTTGGGTTGCGAGCTTTGCGTATTTTGGCCAAAATAACAACTAATACCCCATGTTTCATGGATATTTCTTACTACGTATACTACACTTTTTTTCAGGATGCAGCCGGGTCTTATATGCTGGGAGGGCATGATGTGCTGGCGTTTGGTTTGGAATGCAGAGCAGCCCGCTTTAGCTAACACTAGCGGCGTTACAAATAGGCTGTTATTCGGCAAGATACGCCATGCCTGACGACCAGCACATTATCCCTCCACGTATTACACATAGTACTGACACCCCATGTACTATTCACAGCACTGACCCCTATTCATCACATTTATTTTATTTATTTATTTTTATTACATTATTACACAGTTCTGACACTTTCATACATACATATTTATTTTTTACCATCCATTCACACCCTAGCACTACACTGACACACATTTATCGCACACCTTTGAGCACTTAGTCCGCCACTCCCCTCAAGACTAGTGGGAGGGGCTATCACTATTTAATGCACACTCCTTCTGCAGCATTCTTTGACCCGTCTGCGTCCTGATGGGAACGGGTTTTCACCCACCCACCTACCTAGTGAGTATGGCCTTTTTTGTGGTTTTGATATTTATGTCCCATTTTTTCTGTTTGTGTTTTTAAATTAGGAACGAAAAGTTCTGGTTAGGGACTCGCAAGGCACTGGGGACCCTTGACGTTGGGTTGCGAGCTTTGCGTATTTTGGCCAAAATAACAACTAATACCCCATGTTTCATGGATATTTCTTACTACGTATACTACACTTTTTTTCAGGATGCAGCCGGGTCTTATATGCTGGGAGGGCATGATGTGCTGGCGTTTGGTTTGGAATGCAGAGCAGCCCGCTTTAGCTAACACTAGCGGCGTTACAAATAGGCTGTTATTCGGCAAGATACGCCATGCCTGACGACCAGCACATTATCCCTCCACGTATTACACATAGTACTGACACCCCATGTACTATTCACAGCACTGACCCCTATTCATCACATTTATTTTATTTATTTATTTTTATTACATTATTACACAGTTCTGACACTTTCATACATACATATTTATTTTTTACCATCCATTCACACCCTAGCACTACACTGACACACATTTATCGCACACCTTTGAGCACTTAGTCCGCCACTCCCCTCAAGACTAGTGGGAGGGGCTATCACTATTTAATGCACACTCCTTCTGCAGCATTCTTTGACCCGTCTGCGTCCTGATGGGAACGGGTTTTCACCCACCCACCTACCTAGTGAGTATGGCCTTTTTTGTGGTTCTGGGACAAATAAGTAGAGGCTGGTGGCAAATTTAATAAAAAAACAAGTCCCTATGGAGTCACTGGCTTCAAAGACTAAAATAACATAATGAACACCATCATGTAAAATAAACTCATATGACTTCCTAACAAGCAAATGGTGCCATACCACGACACCTACATGGAATTTTGAAAAAAAAAAATGTCTCTATTCCCAATACCTTCCTATGGGAAACTTACTAGATAAGACTTTTGAACATAACAACACAAGAATTGTTATTTTCAAATAAAGGCCTCCTCCTCCCCTTTAGCCTTGCCTCTCCATCTCCAAAATTGGTGTCTTTACCAATCTTATGTGTCACTTATTGTAAATAGCAGCAAATACTAAAGTTCCTATAGCCTAGGACCTCATAATCCGGAAATCCAGTCAGTACAGAATTCTTAAAAAAATAGTTTCAAACCCCTGGCTATCAGATGTCACATACTACTCTGGTACACAGAAGTAGAGACTGGTGACAAATTTACCAAAACCAAGTCCCTGTGGAGTCACTGATTTCAAAGACTAAAAAAACACAGTGAACACCATCAGTAAAATCAAATCAGATGACTTCCTAACCAGCAAATGGCGCCATACTATGACACCTACACAGAATTTTGAAAAAAGCAGACCTCTTTATTCCCAATACCTTTCAAGGTTATTGGTCTGTGGTATTTCTCCAAAACAAACATGATACCATCTCAGACCACACAATTTTACCTTGAGAGAGAGGAGCAATAACATAAGCATTACATCTCTCTTTATTGCCCTGACCAAATCCAGCTAAAGGGACCTACCCTAAGTTATTCCACTTCACATGAAGCACCAATATCCAAGGAGGGCCCAGCAACTGAACCAAACAAACTACTTCTGACCAGACATCTCCATTGGAAATTAGATGAACATAATGGAAATGACACAGTGATATGATAGCAATCTCACCATATTACCAATGTAACTATAATGATTTGAGGTACATCTAACTTCAATGTAACAGAATAACATATAAAATATAGTAAAATAATCTAGATAAAATCTCCATGATTATACACAGCCAATCAAAATCAAATGAGAGTACAACTTTAACATGAAATGTGTGCAAGTATAAAACAAAATTGAAAACTATACCAAAAAATCCCAACTTTTTTACAATAAACAGGAAAACACAGAATAAATTCACCCCGAAGTGTATACCCCTTTACAAGCACTTTTTTTTTACAAAATGTATTGATTCTATAGTACAACACATGATAGCTATGCATTGGAAAACATACAAGGTCTGGATATCCTAAGTCTACACAATTTATCATCACACAAAAGCTCTCAAAATCTGCTTCAGTCCTGGTTCTTTATCAAAACCTATGGCACCACTACAGGCATTGGCTTTAAGCCCAATATACATATGAGTCTCCAACCATTTGTAAAACAGCTCTTGGAATATTAGGTGGGTAAATTATGCTACTTCTATTATATTTGTCAGATAGTGGGTACATGAAGAAATTGGAAAAAAAGATAGCGAGCTATGGGAAACTTACTAGATAAGACTTTTGAACATAACAACACAAGAATTGTTATCTTCAAATAAAGGCCTCCTCCTCCCCTTCAGCCTTTCCTCTCCATCTCCAAAATTGGTGTCTTTACCAATTCTTTGCGTTACTTATTATAAAAATCAGCAGACAGTAAAGTTCCCATAGCCTAAGACCTCATCATCCAGGAAACCAGTCAGTCCAGAATTCTTATAAAAATAGTTTCAAATCCCTGCCTATGAGATATCACATACTACTCTGGGACAAATAAGTAGAGACTGGTGGCAAATTTAATCAAAAAACAAGTCCCTATGGAGTCACTGGCTTCAAAGACTAAAATAACATAATGAACACCATCATTAACTATTTCATAACTCTATAGGTAGAAAATGTATCGATTCTCTAGTAACACAGATGATAGCTACACATTGGAAAACAAACAAGCCCTGGATATCCTAAATCTACACAATTTATCATCACACAAAAGCTCTACTTATCTGCTTCAGTCCTGGCTCTTTATCTCTAAACCCATGGCACCACTACAGGAATTGGCTTTTAGTACAATATACATATGTGTGTCCAAACATTTGTAAAACAGCTCTTGGAATATTAGGTGAGTAAATAATGCTTTTTCTATTATATTATTTAGATAGTGGGTAATTAAAGAATTTGGACAAAAAGATAGCGAGCTATCAAAAACCTTTGTTAGGGCCTATTCACATCACCGTTCATTTCCGTGCCGGGGTTCCATCGGAGGGTTCCGTCGGGTGAACCCCGCAACGGAAAGTGAAACTGACAGCACAGCTTCCGTTTCACTTTCCGTTGCGGGGTTCACCCGACGGAACCCTCTGACGGAACCCCGGAACGGAAATGAACGGTGATGTGAACAGGCCCTTAATAAGACTTTTGAACATAACAACACAAGTATTGTTATGTTCAAATAAAGGCCTCCTCCTCCCCTTCAGCCTTGCCTCTCCATCTCCACAATTGGTGTCTTTACAAATGTTTCGTGCCACTTATTGTAAATAGTAGAAAATAGTAGAAAATAGTAACGTTCCCATAGTACAGTGGTACTCAGAAGTAGTCTGGTCGCAAATTTACTAAAACCAAGTAACTGTTGATTCACTGGATTGAAAGACTAAAAGAAACTTACTGAACACCATCACATAAAATAAACTCATATGACTTCCTAACCAGCAAATGGTGCCATACCACGACAGCTACATGGTATTTTGAAAAAAGAAGATATCTGTAAAGGGAATTGTTTTATATATTTATATCTATGTACATGTAGTATAGATATATATATATATATGTATTTGTCACTCCAGAAAGGTATCATCTAATCAGACACCCTGGATGTAAAACAAACAATGAACTAATCCAGGAAGCAGGAAGTTCCAACTGCCCTTCCATCCCCCTACTAGATAATGGAATTCCATGAGGCCCAGGCTCCCTCCCTTTCACGTGCATGAGCCTGTGAGGTCACACAGATGTGCACGGGGGGTGGGGGTTTAAAAGGACAAACAGTCTCAAAGTTCTCGCTCTTGTTCCTGCTCCCTGGCTCCACTAAGGGTCTCCTCTTCCCTCCTGGCCTGCTCTTGCCTCATGGCCCTTCCTGAGAGACCACACCAACTTGTACCACATGAAGCGCTAGTTAGTGTATAAGTGATTAAACATTGTTCTAATTTTTTTAATTTTTTTCACGAGTCAGGAAATATTATAAATTAGATTCTAATTTATAACATTTCCCAGTGCTGGTCACTAGATGGAGCAATTCCCAAAATTGAAGCATTGGCATGTGGTAAAGCAACCACATTGCTTTATGCTGCAAAATTTGAGAATACTCACTCGCTCTAGTGAGCTCACAGAATCCCCCCTCTTTTATCCTGGCTAGTGCCAGGAGAAAGGAGGGGATTGAACGGTCAAACCTCCTACACTGTGTGTCGCCATTTTTTGAGCTAACACACAGTGTAGTAGGTTTACATACAGTAGTAATCACGCACTAAAACACCTGCATACACAGACCTAACTTACCTGCTCCTGCCGCCGCCGCTCCCTCTGGTCCGTCCGCTCCGTCTGCTCCCTCCGCTCCAAGTGCACAAGTCCGGAAGCCGCGACCGGAAGTAGTAATCTTACTGTCCGGCCGCGGCTTCCGGTCCACAAGAAAATGGCGCCGGACATCTTTTGGCCGAAAACCTTCAATTTGGACTGTGTGGCATGCGCCGCTCCCACACAGACGGCGTACAGCATAGTGGATGGAACGGGCCCTGTTCGCATTCACTATGGGGCTGTATGTGCCGTATTCCATGTCTGTATGTGTCGTTAATCGACACATACAGAGATGGAAAAAAAAATGGCTGCACCCATAGACAAGAAAAAGTTACAAAATAAAAAAAAGTAAAACACAAACACACAAATAAATAAAACATTTTTTAATAAAACATTAAAAGCAAATTGATATAAAAAAAAAAATTTTCGCGACACTCGTCCTTTAAAAGGATATTCTCATCTTAGATATTTATGGCATATCCAGAGTATGTGTCTCATGGATGTGGATAATAGCTGTAGGACCCGCACTTATTTTGAGGATGGGAGATCCCTGATAGCATACCTGTCGCCTAATATATGTCATAAATATACAAATAAACCATCATCCATTTCTCAAACAGAATTGTTGTCATTATTAAGTCTTTTCAAACAGTAAATTTGCAATAGCCTAGAATCAAAACTCAGTAATTCTGTTAATCCATAATTGAAACAGGCTAAAAAAAAAAATTCAAACAACTTGCATAGGTATAACAAAATAAATGTAGCAACACTCACCTTACCAATAAAATTGAAAAAATATAATAATACTCACCTTACCAATAATAAAAAAAACAGTAATCCAAATTTTTTTGATCCCCTTTTCTCCCATGCTAGCGTGTCCCTGGTTGCCTGCTACTCCCTGTTCTTCTGACCTCAGCAATGATGTGTCGACACGACATGTGACCGCTGTAGTCAATTACTGGCTGTAGTGGTGATATGTCCACACCACTGGGTTTACCTTTGCAGTCAGTGATTGTCTGCAGCAGCCACATGTCTTGTCAACACATTAATGACACGTGCGCTGTGTGCGTAGTTTTTCACGTCCGAGGTGCATCCGTGCTCTGCGCTGTGGGACGTGATGTCACGCATCCCCCATAGATTAGGCCTGATTCACATGAATGTGATAAACGTCCATGTGTCGGCCGTTGAAACAACGGCCGTCACACGGACCTATATAATTCAATGTGGCCGTTCACACGTCAGTTGTTTCAACAGACCATGTGAAGGGTCAGTGAGAAAATAGGACATGTCCTATTTTTTCACGCTTCACGCATCCCTCCATAGGCTCTAATCTATGGGGGATGCGTGACATCGCATCCCGCACCGCAGAACTGTAGTTTTTCACGTCCGAGATGCGCATTGCTCGTGTGAATAATGCCTTAGAGTCTATGGAGGGATGCGTGAAGTGTGAAAAAATAGGTCATGTCCTATTTTCTCATGGACCCTTACCACGGTCCGTTTAAACAACTGACGTGTGAACGGCCACATTGAATTATATAGGTCCGTGTGACGGCCATTGTTTTAACGGCCGACACACGGACGTTTATCACGTTCGTGTGAATAAGGCCTAAAGCTAAACAGATATCAGCGGGGGACAATGAAAGTGTCGGAACAGGAGTGGCAGGGTATTGGTAAGGTGAGTATTACTTCTTTTGTTATTGTAAACACATGTAAGCTATTTGGAAAAATTGTCATTGGGTTGGACGACCACATTATTATTACAGTGTAACCTCTACATTGTTACATGTAATGGTTGTTTACCTATCATAATTACTGGCATATCTCTAGGACATGCCAACAAATATAATGTCTGACCGCCTAAACTAATACTGATCAAGAGATGCCAGACATAGCGGAAGGAGCAGCGTCAATCCAACCAGTGCCGATACAGCATTATTCTCTTCACAGGCGGCAGTCCTAGCAGTCACACCGGCACTAAGTACATCTTCACGACATGATGTAGCAATATCAATCAATCCTGATACGTTGTTTTTTTTTTACTTTTCATCGAACACAGAATAATTGAGGGAACAAGGATTTGTTGACTTAAAACTCAAAGGAAGTAGATTAAAGGGAATGTGTTGCCAGAAAAACATGTTTTTTTTAAAAAAATTAAACATTTAGTGTGTGGGTGATTAAACATTGTTCAAATTTTTTTTATTTTTTTCGCGAGTCAGGAAATATTATAAATTTTTTCTAATTTATAATACTACCCATTTTTGGTCACTAGATGGAGCTAGTTCCCAAAATTGCAGCATTGCAACATTGGGTTAAAAGCCCTCGCTCTAGTGAGCTCTCAGCATCCCCCCCTCCTTTATCCTGGCTAGTGCCGGGATAAACGAGGGGTTTGAAAGGTTTAACCTCCTACACTGTGTGTCGCCATTTTTTGAGGTAACCCACAGTGTAGTAGGTTTACATACAGTAGTAAACACACACAAACACTAACATACATTGAAATCTCTTACCTGCTCCTGCCGCCGCGGCTCCCTCCGGCCCGTCCACTCCCTTTGCTGCCGCTGTTCCATGTGCACAAGTCCGGAAGCCGCGACCGGAAGTAGTAATATTACTGTCCGGCCGCGACTTCCGGTCCACAGGAAAATGGCGCCGGACGGCGCCAATTTCGAATAGGACTGTGTGGGAGCGGCGCATGCGCAGTTCCCACACAGACGCCGTACACGGCAGTCAATGGGACGGGAGCCGTTCGCAGTCCCTATGGGACTGTGGCTGCCGTATTCCATGTCTGTGTGTGTCGTTAATCGACACACACAGAAATGGAACAAAAAATGGCAGCCCCCATAGGGAAGAAAAAGTGTAAAAATAAGAAACAGTAAAACACAAACACACAAATGAATATAAACGTTTTTATTAAAGCACTAACATCTTTAACATATAAAAAATTTATTTGTGATGACACTGTTCCTTTAAGGTTATTCTGTTCTTTTTGTAGCTGCTATATGGAGCAAAATTTCAATACGATGTATATTACAAAGTAACTTTAATTTATATTATTACAAAATTCATTTAGCTGGGCGGTATTACAGCACTTCCTTGTGGCTTTATTTGGGCATTTTGAGTTGGTTTTACTCTAGAAATGTAAGGCCTTACTATAAAGTGCCCATTTTTGGCCTTCTATAGCAGTATCATTTTGGCATGGGATGGTGATATTATTTGATTTCTGAGTTGAGGTGTTACAAAATGCAGTCCTAGTAAGTGACTAGGACACTGCTGCTTGGTTACTGAATGGCAGTATTAGTTGAAGTGGTTCTGTACTAATGCTAAATAAATGTTAAAAAGTGTCAGCACCTAAAGTGATAAGTAATATACAATGTATTAAAATTCTGCCTCTGTAAATAGATACTCTACTGAGATACCAATGAGCTACAAGCATCTTCTTTCTAGGGAATGGTGGGTGGTATCAGAGACTACACCCCAGTGATGAAAACCTCTGATATGTCTACATATAGGTTTTCTATACTGGACGTGTTGTTTAAAGGGGTTGTCTTATGAAGACATGTATATGAAGAAGATATAGAAGGTGATTAGACGCTCAGGAACCCCCAGTCTATGAGCCAAAATGGAGAGACAATATGTTAAAGCGGTTCCTGTTCTGGAGGACTGGAGTTGTCTATACATAACATAAATAGCCATTCATTTGACTTGTCACTATGTAATATTACATTTCCCTTCCTCCTTTCTCGTCTCTGATGGGACAATCCTTTAATGAACTTGTGTTGGCTGATGTTCTTCTCTCTTACATGCAGTTGAGGATCGCAGTTATAAATGATTTCTACTTTTCAGTTTTACGCTACAGTACATTTACATAAAAAGGTTTTTCCATTGATGTTTTACTAAATTACATTTCTAGATTATATACAAATGGACTGGCCATTTCCAATTATACCATAGACTGGCCAAATAAAGAGATATAAAGGGCATCATCACAATGCAGACCAGGCATATCATAATGATTATAATATTGATCATGTGAAGGGAAAGGCACAGTAAAACAATAAATATAAAAACATTAAAGGGGCTGTCTGGGCATGGGACGGTTTTCCATACTGATGACCTATCCACAAGATAGGTTATCAGTATGTGATGGGTGGGGGTCCGACACCCAGACCCCGAACCAGGCATCGGATGTTATGCAGTTTCCGGTGTTGGAAGCAGATGGCTTGTACACTGTATTGCAGCTGTGCTATAGTACTGCAGCTCTGCTCCTACTCACTTGAATAAGAGCAGAGCTGCAGTTCTGCAGCATGGCCGTTATCCTGTGAATGAAGCCATCTGCTTCTGGCACTGACCACTGCATAACTTCCAGAGGCAGCCAAAACAGCTGATCGTTGTGGGGTCTGGGTGTTGGGCCCCCGCCGATCATATGCTGATAACCAATCTTGTGGATAGGTCGTTAGTATAAAAAAATGCATACGGACAACTCCTTTAAATCCAGTGACTTACGGCTGAGGTGGTTCGCTTTACTTTTCATTTTTGTCAGGGCTAGACCATTGTGAAGTGTTCTTACAGCTACGACTTTACTCTTCAGCAAATGAAAGTCTCGGCTCTAGCAGGGCACAAAAAAATAAATTTTTTAGATGCCATAGTAACCCAGTTGCATTACCATGGTATACATTGTCTACCACATTGCCTACCAGCTGCCACATAAAAAGTGGCTGTTAACCCCATAAACAGTGTCAGCCCTGCTGCTACTTTAAAAAAAAAAAATGGCCAGCTGGGCCGATGCATAGTGCCAGCCATGGTGCTCAAATGCTGTGAAACAAAAATATCATGCCATTTCCTAACAGCATTGTCTGGCCTAATTCTACCTTAATTTCATGATTTGCACACAGATTCATGGCGCTGAGGTTCATACATTGGTGTAACTATAGCCGTAACAGCCATAGCAGCTGCAATAGGGCCCAGAGGTCTAGAGGGCTCAATCAGGTGCAAGAACATTGTTCCTTTTTGTGGAGATTACAAAGTTGGTGGCTTTCTGCTATCTAGCACCACTATGTGGGTTCTCTGATATACGGGACTATTATCCATTTCTTCAAGTCTCGCTACTTATGCTGCTTTGTTCGCTCTCAGCCATATCCATCACTCAGCTGAACTGACGGTTTGGCTGAGAGTGGGTCCTGTGTGTCTCTAACAACTTAGATGTGATCAACACCCGCTCTTAGCTGAGCCATCATTTCAGCTGAGTGACAGATTTGGGTGTTAGTGAATGATGCAGCTTCTAAGTATAGAGGATATATGAAGGCCGCATCTGAAAAATTATAGAACCTTTTTTTAATAAAAGTCAATATAAAATAACAGCTAAAACATACATTTAATAAAAATAAATAAAGTTGCAACACAAGGATGTCACAAGAGGGAGCAAACTGAATACAGATTTATACAAGCTCACTGGGCAATGTAAAGTGGAGCAGTTGTCCATAGTAACCAATGAGGTCATTGCTTTCATTTTATAAAGAGCCACTGAGAAATGGCAGCTGGAATTTGATTGGTTGCCATGGGCAACTGCTTCACATTTCCCTTGCACTAGTCTTAATAAATCTCAGTGATCCTGTATAAATCATTACTCACTTTGCTCCCTCTAATTATAAATGATCTCCGAATTTTATCTCTGGCGGTTCTGCGGTGGTCTTTCCCTATTGAAGATGAGCAGTCAGTGACCGGCATTGTAACCATAACATTTCTGTTTTTATACGAAAATGAAAGTAGAGCAATGAGGGTGATAAAAAACATGTTTAAAAAAAAAAAGGTTTTGTTTTTATTTCTGAAAAAAGACATACAAAATATGAGCTATAGGGAATCACATGAGACCTTATAAAGGTTTTCTTTTCCTGTGAAGGACATTTAAGGGAGATTAATTTGATATGTGTTTGATTGGTGGGAGTCTGACCAATGGGACCCCACTGGTCCCTAGGATGGAGCATGCTCAGCTGTTGCCGTTTCTCCCATAGACATTAATGGAGGGTGACTTCCCATGCTTGGCCACTTTTACACTGGATGACGGGGTCTGGAATATTTAGTAGTGAAATGAGGGCACTTACCTCTGTACCAACACTTTTAGTAGACATGCTGGTGTCTGGGTGGCATCTGTATTCACCTTACAGTCCAGAAACAGGGTAGAGTGAGAAACAGCATCATCTCCATACAATTCGTGGGGCCACAGCACTGGTCTTGCAATGGTCTTCAAGCGGTCTGTAGGGTGGCAGTTGAACTGACCAGTGCTGCAGCATAACAGTTGTCATAGCAACTGAGCCCAACTCTGCCAACAAACAGTGGAATGTACCACTACAAAAACAGGTAAGAGTCACCAAAATGAAAAATATGATATAGAAAGGCAGCCATACAATTAAAAACATGAAAAAGTGAAAGTTCTGCGTCTCACTGCTGTCTTCTCTTTTTTTTTTAAGCATATTGCTGCAGTTTACCTGCTCTTTTATTTTATCCACCCATCTATGGTTCAGTCCGTTGTTTGATTACCGACGAGTTGCTTTAAAATAAAAAATTGTACCTATAAAAGTATAATTAAAGGGCAAGTTACGATTTATTTTTCAAGACTGTTTTTAAAAACGCAATAGTTACTTATGCTGTTTACATGTAATGAAATTGCTGCAGATTTTCCTTCTGGATTTGTGGGCGGAAAATCTGTAGAGTATTACAGTAGCAGCAAAGTGGATGAGATTCAACAAATCTCATCTACATGCTGCAGAAAATGTATGTGCAGAAATTGAACTGCGGTGCAGAATTTTTAATCTGCAACATGTCAATTTATGCTGCATAATGGTTGCGCATTTGTTTCAGATTTCTCCATTGAGTTCAATGAGAAAGGAAAAATCTGCAGCAAATGATCAGTGTCGGGAGTTTCCCTGCAGAAAAGCTGAGACGTCGCAGGAAAAATAACAAGCAAGAAAAAGGATTTTTTTTTACTCTAAAATAAAAACAAAACAGACTTCTCCCCCTGGCGCTCTAGTAGCAATGCCTCACTGCTCTCCTGGGTTCTTCTCTGTACAGCCAGCCTCCTGGGATGACAGGAGTAGGTGAGTATGGACTTTTTTTTTTAATCCCCTATTCCCCCCTGATCTTCTCTGCAGCGGCAAATCTGGTCAAAAATCTGCACCAAATCAAACACGATTTGGAGTGGATTTACAGTATCTAAATCGGATTTACTGCATTGTTTTCCGCAGCAAATCCAACCTGTGTAAACTTACTATAAAAATGGACAATATACAATCAACTGTCTGATGAGAGTAATAATTAATTAATAATTTTATCATACTTTGTCAACTACACCCAAAGTTATGGTAAATATTTTAGTAGAGAATGTCCTAAATTCAACATAATGTAAAACACTAAATAAAGAATGTATTCACTTGTGGACTCACAAGATTGTCCAAATAAAAGATATACAATGCATATGGTTGTATGGTTTATACAACATTTATTTGCAAATAACAGCTCAGGTCTGACTTGTGTGTTCAGTGCGGATATGGAAACAATAATCTCAAGAATATTTTCTCTTAGACTATCACTATAAATACTTCCAATCATGGACATGGATTGTAATGGGGCCATATTAAAAATTCTACTACTCGTAGATGGTCGTTCTGTAACACTGGGCTTACTCGAGTAGCGCCCCATCAAAACAAATACAATCGCAGACCAAATGACCGTTGGACAATTATCTTTACTGAACACACAACTATTATTACAATGGCCCATTAGCTTATTTGGTTACAACACTTAAAGTGGTACGGTGGCTCAAACAATACTATACTGCTCATATATAAATAAATATATATATATATATATATATATATATATATATACAGTCCAATGGTAGATGAACACAGCACTCCAATGGTTTCCAGAAAATCAGGCCATGTGCTCGTTACCTGGGGGTGAATCAATTCCCCAAGAAAATAGAGAGAAACATAGACCACAGCAACGGCACCAGGACTTCAGAGTAGATGAAAGCAAAAAGTGGATTTATTCACCTCAGTAAAGCAATGTTTCGGTTCAACAGGAACCTTTCTCAAGCCATAACAAACTAAACAAAGTGTCAAGTATTTATAGGAGGAGTATACATAAATTGGCAATTACATAATTAAATGCATAATACCATCAAAACATATACATAGAAATGTGTCAGTTATGCAAAACGACATATAAAACATGTGCATAGTTCTCCCACTGTAAAACATATAGATATCATAAGATACATATAACAGTGTGGTGGTAAACAAACAAAGTGCTATGATTAGGGGCAATTGTGGATAATTGGAAGCAGGCAGAGGCTCATTAAATCTAACCAGAAGTGTACTTACTGTACATACGTTTGTCCATGCCGAGGATAGGGAATTGCGCCCGACACACACATGTGTGTCAACTGCGCATGTCCCAAGATGGCGCCCAAACCGGATATTAAGTCCGGTGGAACGCATCTGGCAGTGAATCCCCACTGCGCATGCGCCACATCGGAACATGCGTTCCACCTCTATTGCGCACGCGCCAGCTGGGATTCGTAAGATATGCAGAGCAGAGATTGCTAAATTAAAAACAAAGCTGTGATTTATCATAATCCACATGATATCGTGGAATATAAGGTTCAACCCCCATAAAAATATATGGGTTTAGAACCAAATCGGGAGATTTAGACAAAGGGAGCTGAAAAGACACTACTAATAGTGTACTCTGGCGCCCCCCACTGATAGAAAGAACAAATTGTATGTCATAATGAATCACTGTTATTAACTATGATCACCAATGGGGCAAAAAAAATGGAAATATTGTGCTATAAGGGAAGTTTAGCATTCAAACAGGAATATAACATTCCCACGTGAATGTCACCTTCAAGGAAAAGCGCATCTGTCTGAATAAGACAGTATGCGTTAAATATTGATACTGCGCCCACATTTTGAAAAAAATAATACGACATAGATACAGATGCCCAAAATGCAGATACAAACATCCACAATATGAGGACCATAAAATCCAAATATATGATTCACCACGACCCATGTTATTTTTAATAAGCTATCTCATGTGGCTCAATACATATATAAACCAAACATAAATTTGACGTTTTTTATAAATAGAAACAAGAAGACTTCTGCCGCTTTCCAATATCTCTCAAGAATTGCTTGACATGTGATTGTGTATCTGAAATATACAAAAAGAAAATACACAATGTATATGAAATATAAAAACAAATATAAATATAAAAATGCATGTTGAAAAGAGGTCAAAATCGGACCTCAAAAAACATACATCAAGAACACAAAATTACACCTTTGAGAACGTCAACCAATCATATCTCTATCGATCTTGGGGAGAGAATAGAGGGCCCATCCTTATATATGTGGACCACACGGATATTCTATATTTAATCCCTTAGGAGACATGGTCTCTAATTTAAAAATCCACTCGAGCTCTTTTCTTTTAAGCATCCGGCCCCTATCACCGCCACGTCTCAGCTGAGGCACAGAGTCAATGATTCTGAATCTCAACTGTGACAGGCTGTGTCCCTTCTCAACAAAATGTCGAGACACTGGTAAATCCTGCCTTTTAGTCTTGATGTTTGATCTATGGTTTCTCAACCTGAGACGTACCTCTGTAGTGGTCTCACCCACATAGTAGAGCCCACATGGGCAGCTCAACAAATAAATGACAAATGAAGACTGGCACGTAAAAAAGCCTTTTATGGTAATTGGTCGACCCGTTTGTGGGTGATCAAATATACCCCCCTTAATCATATTGTCACAGATGTTACAACCAAGACATGGAAAGCATCCATGTTTCGGAGGTGCCAAGAACATCTGATTTTTCCGATATGACCCAATATCGGCCTTGACTACACTGTTTTTGATGGTTTTACCTCTCCTATACGCCATCATAGGCCCCTCCTGGAATTCAGTAACCTTTGGAAAGGCTCTCTCTAAGATCTTCCAATCTCTCCTCAGAATCCCACCAATTTGTGAGCTTAATGAGGAGAAAGTGGAGATGAAGGGTAAGCGGACATTCTTGTTCACAGCCACCTGACCGGCGAGGAGATCCTGTCTATCCAGTAGTTCAACCTTCCGTCTATTAAGATCCAATACATGGTCCGGATAACCCCGATCAGAAAATTTTTTGCACATTTGATCAAGTCTTGGCGATAATTTATCCTCCTGGCTAACCACCCTCTTAACTCTAATTAACTGACTATATGGCAGTGATTTAAGCAGCGTGCTTGGATGGCTGCTGGTGAAGTGCAAGAGATTGTTTCTGTCCGTTTTCTTAGAAAACAGATCCGAAATCAATCTATTATTGACAATGGAAATTCGAGTGTCCAAAAATTCAATAGAACATATAGAAAATGACATCGTAAATTGAATAGTGGAATTCAAACCGTTAAGAAATGTGACAAATTCCTGTAGTTGACTTATTGAGCCAGTCCAGATGAGGAAGACATCGTCTATGTATCTCCACCACCGCAGTACATGACTGAAGTGGTGGGACACATAGACAAGATCCTCCTCAATCCGCCGCATGAAAATGTTGGCATATGTGGGGGCCATATTGGACCCCATTGCCGTTCCTCTCTTTTGTAGATAAAATGTATCACCCACCAAGAAATAATTTTTTTCCAAAATGAATTTCAGTAATGATCGTACAAATCCAATTTTGTCCACAGAAAAGCCAGATTTTTCCAAATAGAAAAGCGAGGCATCAATCCCCTCCTGATGGGCAATTGAGGTATACAGACTACCCACATCAAGGGTAACCAGAACCGACCGGTCAGGGATCAAAAGATCCTGAATTCTGACCAGGAAGTCCGAGGTGTCCCTGATGTGGGAGTCTGCACCAATGGCAAACTGCCTGAGTATTTTATCTAGAAATATTGCTGCTGGGACAAAAAGGGAATCGCTCCCTGATACAATAGGACGTCCAGGGGGCCTAATGGGATCCTTGTGGATTTTGGGCAATAGATAAAGAACAGGAGTTACAGGGAATTTCACCTGTAAAAAATCATGCAGGTTTCTATCAATGATTTTGCTCTTAAATGCATTATCTATTAGGTTATCCAATTCACGTAAATACGTGAACTTAGGATCACCCAACAGAACAGCATAAACATCAATGTCATTCAGTTGTCTTGTCATTTCCTCCAGATAAAGGGAGGTGTCCATAACTACTATGGCACCCCCCTTATCTGCCGGCTTGATAGTAAGATCCTTGTTATCCATTAGTTCTTTAAGTGCCATATGTTCTATACGTGTCAAGTTTTTCTGACTAAAACTACCCCTCTGCACTTCCCGCAATGATTTAATCTGTTCTTTAACAAGTGAAATATATGTTTCAACAGCATGTATATTTTGGGGAGGTTGGAATTTACTCTTATTATATAACCCATAATCCCTAAGATGAAACATATCAATAGCTGGAATTGTAGAGATATCATTGCCAGGTGGAGACTGTTCAGAAAAATGTACCTTAAGTCTCAATGATCTAAAAAAACATTCAAGATCTAAATTTAATTTAAACCAATCTGTAGGGTTATTAGGACAAAAAGACAGACCACGATTAAGCACTTTAACCTGTGGGTCAGATAATATACATGACGAAATATTCACCACTAGGTCTGGGGGTTTTTCTTCCTGGTCGGGTATTGCCGTATCCCCCGTGCTGGAGTCAATCTGCCTCTGGTTCTGTTGGCATTCGTTCTTCCTCCTGTGTTTCCTCCCGCCCCTGCGGGTTCGCTTTCTCCCATAATAGGGGTGTCCATGTTGTCCCCTAAAAAAGGAACATTATATTGGTCATCCGAGAATTCCGAGTCCGTGACGTATGGTTCAGCTCCTCTGTATCTTCTCCTGGGTCCTTTTTCGATCCTCCTGGAACCCCTTGGGTCAACATCTTCACCCTGCCAGCAGTAGATTTTACCAGCAGCGTAGTCATCCAAATCTCGCTGCCATTTCTGGCGTTTGGTCTTCTCGATGTCGCTACGAAATTTTTGTAGAAATAAAACAACTTTTTCCTTCAGAATTGAGAAATCTTGTACAGACATCATTTCTTTCAGCTGAGCCTCTCTTTCGCTCAGACGTACTTTAACCAGGTCAATCTCTTTCTGTAAGAACTCCAGGTTCAGCAACAGAAGATCTTGTGAATATTTATTCGAGATAGCCTCAAACCTCTCTTTAAATGCTGTATTTGCAGGGAAGAGGTTGGGTCTCAAATGAGAGCGCATGCCACGCGGTATACGGGTACATCGGTAATACTCGCCAAGTGTTGATAAATGTAGCTCAAGGGAAATACATCTTTAAGAATCTGCCTCCCATTTTCTCCTTACGTTTTCAACGGTAGGGACACTTAGGAAGGCCACATCTCTCGATAGACCCTGTAGGATACGGTCGGCGTCCTCTCTGGTGTAAGTAAAAACTTGAGGTGTCATCACACCTATGTCCTGCTCATCTTCAGACATGATTAGCACTGGGTGCACGCGTTCGATTCAAACAAACACAGTCCAATGGTAGATGAACACAGCACTCCAATGGTTTCCAGAAAATCAGGCCATGTGCTCGTTACCTGGGGGTGAATCAATTCCCCAAGAAAATAGAGAGAAACATAGACCACAGCAACGGCACCAGGACTTCAGAGTAGATGAAAGCAAAAAGTGGATTTATTCACCTCAGTAAAGCAACGTTTCGGTTCAACAGGAACCTTTCTCAAGCCATAACAAACTAAACAAAGTGTCAAGTATTTATAGGAGGAGTATACATAAATTGGCAATTACATAATTAAATGCATAATACCATCAAAACATATACATAGAAATGTGTCAGTTATGCAAAACGACATATAAAACATGTGCATAGTTCTCCCACTGTAAAACATATAGATATCATAAGATACATATAACAGTGTGGTGGTAAACAAACAAAGTGCTATGATTAGGGGCAATTGTGGATAATTGGAAGCAGGCAGAGGCTCATTAAATCTAACCAGAAGTGTACTTACTGTACATACGTTTGTCCATGCCGAGGATAGGGAATTGCGCCCGACACACACATGTGTGTCAACTGCGCATGTCCCAAGATGGCGCCCAAACCGGATATTAAGTCCGGTGGAACGCATCTGGCAGTGAATCCCCACTGCGCATGCGCCACATCGGAACATGCGTTCCACCTCTATAGCGCACGCGCCAGCTGGGATTCGTAAGATATGCAGAGCAGAGATTGCTAAATTAAAAACAAAGCTGTGATTTATCATAATCCACATGATATCGTGGAATATAAGGTTCAACCCCCATAAAAATATATGGGTTTAGAACCAAATCGGGAGATTTAGACAAAGGGAGCTGAAAAGACACTACTAATAGTGTACTCTGGCGCCCCCCACTGATAGAAAGAACAAATTGTATGTCATAATGAATCACTGTTATTAACTATGATCACCAATGGGGCAAAAAAAATGGAAATATTGTGCTATAAGGGAAGTTTAGCATTCAAACAGGAATATAACATTCCCACGTGAATGTCACCTTCAAGGAAAAGCGCATCTGTCTGAATAAGACAGTATGCGTTAAATATTGATACTGCGCCCACATTTTGAAAAAAATAATACGACATAGATACAGATGCCCAAAATGCAGATACAAACATCCACAATATGAGGACCATAAAATCCAAATATATGATTCACCACGACCCATGTTATTTTTAATAAGCTATCTCATGTGGCTCAATACATATATAAACCAAACATAAATTTGACGTTTTTTATAAATAGAAACAAGAAGACTTCTGCCGCTTTCCAATATCTCTCAAGAATTGCTTGACATGTGATTGTGTATCTGAAATATACAAAAAGAAAATACACAATGTATATGAAATATAAAAACAAATATAAATATAAAAATGCATGTTGAAAAGAGGTCAAAATCGGACCTCAAAAAACATACATCAAGAACACAAAATTACACCTTTGAGAACGTCAACCAATCATATCTCTATCGATCTTGGGGAGAGAATAGAGGGCCCATCCTTATATATGTGGACCACACGGATATTCTATATTTAATCCCTTAGGAGACATGGTCTCTAATTTAAAAATCCACTCGAGCTCTTTTCTTTTAAGCATCCGGCCCCTATCACCGCCACGTCTCAGCTGAGGCACAGAGTCAATGATTCTGAATCTCAACTGTGACAGGCTGTGTCCCTTCTCAACAAAATGTCGAGACACTGGTAAATCCTGCCTTTTAGTCTTGATGTTTGATCTATGGTTTCTCAACCTGAGACGTACCTCTGTAGTGGTCTCACCCACATAGTAGAGCCCACATGGGCAGCTCAACAAATAAATGACAAATGAAGACTGGCACGTAAAAAAGCCTTTTATGGTAATTGGTCGACCCGTTTGTGGGTGATCAAATATACCCCCCTTAATCATATTGTCACAGATGTTACAACCAAGACATGGAAAGCATCCATGTTTCGGAGGTGCCAAGAACATCTGATTTTTCCGATATGACCCAATATCGGCCTTGACTACACTGTTTTTGATGGTTTTACCTCTCCTATACGCCATCATAGGCCCCTCCTGGAATTCAGTAACCTTTGGAAAGGCTCTCTCTAAGATCTTCCAATCTCTCCTCAGAATCCCACCAATTTGTGAGCTTAATGAGGAGAAAGTGGAGATGAAGGGTAAGCGGACATTCTTGTTCACAGCCACCTGACCGGCGAGGAGATCCTGTCTATCCAGTAGTTCAACCTTCCGTCTATTAAGATCCAATACATGGTCCGGATAACCCCGATCAGAAAATTTTTTGCACATTTGATCAAGTCTTGGCGATAATTTATCCTCCTGGCTAACCACCCTCTTAACTCTAATTAACTGACTATATGGCAGTGATTTAAGCAGCGTGCTTGGATGGCTGCTGGTGAAGTGCAAGAGATTGTTTCTGTCCGTTTTCTTAGAAAACAGATCCGAAATCAATCTATTATTGACAATGGAAATTCGAGTGTCCAAAAATTCAATAGAACATATAGAAAATGACATCGTAAATTGAATAGTGGAATTCAAACCGTTAAGAAATGTGACAAATTCCTGTAGTTGACTTATTGAGCCAGTCCAGATGAGGAAGACATCGTCTATGTATCTCCACCACCGCAGTACATGACTGAAGTGGTGGGACACATAGACAAGATCCTCCTCAATCCGCCGCATGAAAATGTTGGCATATGTGGGGGCCATATTGGACCCCATTGCCGTTCCTCTCTTTTGTAGATAAAATGTATCACCCACCAAGAAATAATTTTTTTCCAAAATGAATTTCAGTAATGATCGTACAAATCCAATTTTGTCCACAGAAAAGCCAGATTTTTCCAAATAGAAAAGCGAGGCATCAATCCCCTCCTGATGGGCAATTGAGGTATACAGACTACCCACATCAAGGGTAACCAGAACCGACCGGTCAGGGATCAAAAGATCCTGAATTCTGACCAGGAAGTCCGAGGTGTCCCTGATGTGGGAGTCTGCACCAATGGCAAACTGCCTGAGTATTTTATCTAGAAATATTGCTGCTGGGACAAAAAGGGAATCGCTCCCTGATACAATAGGACGTCCAGGGGGCCTAATGGGATCCTTGTGGATTTTGGGCAATAGATAAAGAACAGGAGTTACAGGGAATTTCACCTGTAAAAAATCATGCAGGTTTCTATCAATGATTTTGCTCTTAAATGCATTATCTATTAGGTTATCCAATTCACGTAAATACGTGAACTTAGGATCACCCAACAGAACAGCATAAACATCAATGTCATTCAGTTGTCTTGTCATTTCCTCCAGATAAAGGGAGGTGTCCATAACTACTATGGCACCCCCCTTATCTGCCGGCTTGATAGTAAGATCCTTGTTATCCATTAGTTCTTTAAGTGCCATATGTTCTATACGTGTCAAGTTTTTCTGACTAAAACTACCCCTCTGCACTTCCCGCAATGATTTAATCTGTTCTTTAACAAGTGAAATATATGTATCAACAGCACTAGTCTTGAGTTCTGACACTTTCATACACTTTCATACATACATATTTATTTTTTACCATCCATTCACACCCTAGCACTACACTGACACACATTTATCGCACACCTTTGAGCACTTAGTCCGCCACTCCCCTCAAGACTAGTGGGAGGGGCTATCACTATTTAATGCACACTCCTTCTGCAGCATTCTTTGACCCGTCTGCGTCCTGATGGGAACGGGTTTTCACCCACCCACCTACCTAGTGAGTATGGCCTTTTTTGTGGTTTTGATATTTATGTCCCATTTTTTCTGTTTGTGTTTTTAAATTAGGAACGAAAAGTTCTGGTTAGGGACTCGCAAGGCACTGGGGACCCTTGACGTTGGGTTGCGAGCTTTGCGTATTTTGGCCAAAATAACAACTAATACCCCATGTTTCATGGATATTTCTTACTACGTATACTACACTTTTTTTCAGGACGCAGCCGGGTCTTATATGCTGGGAGGGCATGATGTGCTGGCGTTTGGTTTGGAATGCAGAGCAGCCCGCTTTAGCTAACACTAGCGGCGTTACAAATAGGCTGTTATTCGGCAAGAGACGCCATGCCTGACGACCAGCACATTATCCCTCCACGTATTACACATAGTACTGACACCCCATGTACTATTCACAGCACTACCCCTATTCATCACATTTATTTTATTTATTTATTTTTATTACATTATTACACAGTTCTGACACTTTCATACATACATATTTATTTTTTACCATCCATTCACACCCTAGCACTACACTGACACACATTTATCGCACACCTTTGAGCACTTAGTCCGCCACTCCCCTCAAGACTAGTGGGAGGGGCTATCACTATTTAATGCACACTCCTTCTGCAGCATTCTTTGACCCGTCTGCGTCCTGATGGGAACGGGTTTTCACCCACCCACCTACCTAGTGAGTATGGCCTTTTTTGTGGTTTTGATATTTATGTCCCATTTTTTCTGTTTGTGTTTTTAAATTAGGAACGAAAAGTTCTGGTTAGGGACTCGCAAGGCACTGGGGACCCTTGACGTTGGGTTGCGAGCTTTGCGTATTTTGGCCAAAATAACAACTAATACCCCATGTTTCATGGATATTTCTTACTACGTATACTACACTTTTTTTCAGGACGCAGCCGGGTCTTATATGCTGGGAGGGCATGATGTGCTGGCGTTTGGTTTGGAATGCAGAGCAGCCCGCTTTAGCTAACACTAGCGGCGTTACAAATAGGCTGTTATTCGGCAAGAGACGCCATGCCTGACGACCAGCACATTATCCCTCCACGTATTACACATAGTACTGACACCCCATGTACTATTCACAGCACTACCCCTATTCATCACATTTATTTTATTTATTTATTTTTATTACATTATTACACAGTTCTGACACTTTCATACATACATATTTATTTTTTACCATCCATTCACACCCTAGCACTACACTGACACACATTTATCGCACACCTTTGAGCACTTAGTCCGCCACTCCCCTCAAGACTAGTGGGAGGGGCTATCACTATTTAATGCACACTCCTTCTGCAGCATTCTTTGACCCGTCTGCGTCCTGATGGGAACGGGTTTTCACCCACCCACCTACCTAGTGAGTATGGCCTTTTTTGTGGTTTTGATATTTATGTCCCATTTTTTCTGTTTGTGTTTTTAAATTAGGAACGAAAAGTTCTGGTTAGGGACTCGCAAGGCACTGGGGACCCTTGACGTTGGGTTGCGAGCTTTGCGTATTTTGGCCAAAATAACAACTAATACCCCATGTTTCATGGATATTTCTTACTACGTATACTACACTTTTTTTCAGGACGCAGCCGGGTCTTATATGCTGGGAGGGCATGATGTGCTGGCGTTTGGTTTGAAATGCAGAGCAGCCCGCTTTAGCTAACACTAGCGGCGTTACAAATAGGCTGTTATTCGGCAAGAGACGCCATGCCTGACGACCAGCACATTATCCCTCCACGTATTACACATAGTACTGACACCCCATGTACTATTCACAGCACTACCCCTATTCATCACATTTATTTTATTTATTTATTTTTATTACATTATTACACAGTTCTGACACTTTCATACATACATATTTATTTTTTACCATCCATTCACACCCTAGCACTACACTGACACACATTTATCGCACACCTTTGAGCACTTAGTCCGCCACTCCCCTCAAGACTAGTGGGAGGGGCTATCACTATTTAATGCACACTCCTTCTGCAGCATTCTTTGACCCGTCTGCGTCCTGATGGGAACGGGTTTTCACCCACCCACCTACCTAGTGAGTATGGCCTTTTTTGTGGTTTTGATATTTATGTCCCATTTTTTCTGTTTGTGTTTTTAAATTAGGAACGAAAAGTTCTGGTTAGGGACTCGCAAGGCACTGGGGACCCTTGACGTTGGGTTGCGAGCTTTGCGTATTTTGGCCAAAATAACAACTAATACCCCATGTTTCATGGATATTTCTTACTACGTATACTACACTTTTTTTCAGGACGCAGCCGGGTCTTATATGCTGGGAGGGCATGATGTGCTGGCGTTTGGTTTGAAATGCAGAGCAGCCCGCTTTAGCTAACACTAGCGGCGTTACAAATAGGCTGTTATTCGGCAAGAGACGCCATGCCTGACGACCAGCACATTATCCCTCCACGTATTACACATAGTACTGACACCCCATGTACTATTCACAGCACTACCCCTATTCATCACATTTATTTTATTTATTTATTTTTATTACATTATTACACAGTTCTGACACTTTCATACATACATATTTATTTTTTACCATCCATTCACACCCTAGCACTACACTGACACACATTTATCGCACACCTTTGAGCACTTAGTCCGCCACTCCCCTCAAGACTAGTGGGAGGGGCTATCACTATTTAATGCACACTCCTTCTGCAGCATTCTTTGACCCGTCTGCGTCCTGATGGGAACGGGTTTTCACCCACCCACCTACCTAGTGAGTATGGCCTTTTTTGTGGTCCTATATATATATATACAGTGAAGGAAATAAGTATTTGATCCCTTGCTGATTTTGTAAGTTTGCCCACTGTCAAAGACATGAACAGTCTAGAATTTTTAGGCTAGGTTAATTTTACCAGTTAGAGATAGATTACCTAAAAAAAAAACAGAAAATCACATAGTCAAAATTATATATATTTATTTGCATTGTGCACAGAGAAATAAGTATTTGATCCCTTTGAAAAACAAGACTTAATACTTGGTGGCAAAACCCTTGTTGGCAAGCACAGCAGTCAGACGTTTTTTGTAGTTGATGATGAGGTTTGCACACATGTTAGATGGCATTTTGTCCCACTCCTCTTTGCAGATCATCCGTAAATCATTAAGATTTCAAGGCTGTCGCTTGGCAACTCGGATCTTCAGCTCCCTCCATAAGTTTTCGATGGGATTAAGGTCTGGAGACTGGCTAGGCCACTCCATGACCTTAATGTGCTTCTTTTGAGCCACTCCTTTGTTGCCTTGGCTGTATGTTTTGGGTCATTGTCGTGCTGGAAGACCCAGCCACGAGCCATTTTTAATGTCCTGGTGGGGGGAAGGAGGTTGTCACTCAGGATTTGACGGTGCATGGCTCCATCCATTCTCCCATTGATGCGGTGAAGTAGTTCTGTGCCCTTAGCAGAGAAACACTCCCAAAACATAATGTTTCCACCTCCATGCTTGACAGTGGGGACGGTGTTCTTTGGGTCATAGGCAGCATTTCTCTTCTTCCAAACACGGCGAGTTGAGTTAATGCCAAAGAGCTAAATTTTAGTCTCATTTGACCATATCACCTTCTCCCAATCACTCTCAGAATCATCCAGATGTTCATTTGCAAACTTCAGACGGGCCTGTACATGTGCCTTCTTGAGCAGGGGGACCTTGCTGGCACTGCAGTATTTGAATCCATTACGGCGTAATGTGTTACCAATGGTTTTCTTGGTGAGTGTGGTCCCAGCTGCCTTGAGATCATTAACAAGTTCCCCCCGTGTAGTTTTCAGCTGAGCTGTCACCTTCCTCAGGATCAAGGATACCCCAAGAGGTGAGATTTTGCATGGAGCCCCAGATCGATGTCGATTGACAGTCATTTTGTATGTCTTCCATTTTCTTACTATTGCACCAACAGTTGTCTCCTTCTCAACCAGCGTCTTACTTATGGTTTTGTAGCCCATTCCAGCCTTGTGCAGGTCTATGATCTTGTCCCTGACATCCTTAGAAAGCTCTTTGGTCTTGCCCATGTTGTAGAGGTTAGAGTCAGACTGATTAATTGAGTCTGTGGACAGGAGTCTTTTATACAGGTGACCATTTAAGACAGCTGTCTTTAATGCAGGCACCAAGTTGATTTGGAGCGTGTAACTGGTCTGGAGGAGGCTGAACTCTTAATGGTTGGTAGGGGATCAAATACTTATTTCTCTGTGCACAATGCAAATAAATATATATAATTTTGACAATGTGATTTTCTGTTTTTTTTTAAATATTATCTATCTCTCACTGGTAAAATTAACCTAGCCTAAAAATTCTAGACTGTTCATAACTTTGACAGTGGGCAAACTTACAAAATCAGCAAGGGACCAAATACTTATTTCCTTCACTGTATATGTATATATATATATATATATATATATATACATATATATGTATATATATGTGTATATATATATATATATATATATATATATATATATATATATATATATATATATATATATATTGTAAAGGATCTGCCAGGCACAACTTCTGTGTATACGCCCATAGGTAAACAGTCTGCACCTGAGTCTATGTCTCTGAGACTGACTCCAGCTTCCACCACTCAGGATGGCAGGCTTAGGAGTGGGAGAGCCTATCGCAGCCTGGCCAGACGGAGCTAGCTCCCGCCCTCTGTCTATTTATACCTGCCTTTCCTGTTCCTCCTTTGCTTGTGATTCTTCTCGTGTGGTTTCCTGGCCCAGCTACAGCTTCTGACTATTTGATCCTGCTCCATACTGACCCTGGCTTTCTGACTACTCTCTTGCTCTGCGTTTGGTTCCTCGTGCACTCCTGGTTTGACTCGACTCGTTCACCACTCTTGTTGCTCACGGTGTTGCCGTGGGCAACTGCCCCATTTCCCTTTGCTTTGTGTTCCCTTGTCTGTTTGTCTCTTGCACTTACTGAGCGTAGGGACCGCCGCCCAGTTGTACCCCATCGCCTAGGGCGGGTCGTTGCAAGCAGGCAGGGACAGAGTGGCGGGTAGATTAGGGCTTACTTGTCCGTTTCCCTACCCCCGTCATTACATAATCACAAGCCCATTACCTAGTCTACCCTGGTCCCTGACACTACTATGGACCCCCTTGAGACCCTGGCCCAGAAAATGCAGGGTCTCTCCATACAGGTCCAGGCCCTGGCTCAGAGGGTCAACCAGCCTGACGCTACCATGGTAGTGCCCCTCACCTCTTGAACCCCACCTCAAGTTGCCTGACCGGTTCTCAGTGGACCGGAGGACTTTTCTCTCCTTTCGGGAGAGTTGTAGGCTCTACTTTCGTTTAAAGCCTCACTCCTCAGGTTCTGAGAGCCAGCGGGTGGGTATTATTATGTCCCGGCTCCAGGAAGGGCCCCAAGAGTGGGCCTTCTCCTTGGCTCCTGACGCCCCTGAACTTTCCTCCGTTGATCGTTTCTTTTCTGCTCTCGGACTCATTTATGACGAGACTGACAGGACTGCCTTTGCTGAGAGTCAGCTGGTGACCTTACATCAGGGTAAGAGACCTGTTGAGGAGTATTGTTCTGACTTTAGGAAGTGGTGCGTAGCTTCTCGGTGGAATGACCCTGCCTTAAGGTGCCAGTTTAGTTTGGGTCTGTCGAACGCCCTGAAAGACCTGCTAGTTAGCTATCCCTCTTCTGACTCCCTAGACCAGGTTATGGCTTTAGCGGTACGACTTGACCGACGTCTCAGGGAACGACAACTTGAACGTTTTTGTGTTTTCCCCTCTGACTCCCCCATGATGCCTCCCGAGGTCCCGTTGCTTCGCTCTTCCATGGAAGACTCGGAGGTACCTATGCAACTCGGGGCCTCCGTGTCCCCCCAACAAGTTCCGCAGGAAGAATGGTCTCTGCTTCTATTGTGGGGATGACAAGCATCAAGTGAACACCTGTCCTATGTGTAAGAATAAGCAGCTGGAAAACTTCCGCGCCTAAGTGATCATCGGGGAGGTCACTTGGGCGCACAGGTATTTCCCGTAAATATGAAACATAATAAAATCTTGCTTCCCTTTCAGGTCTCTTTTGGGGGTAGGTCTGCTACCGGCAGTGCCTTCGTGGATTCAGGGTCTTCTACTAATATCATGTCTGTGGAATTTGCCATGTCTCTAGCTATGCCTTTTTATTGATTTGCCTAAACCTGTCCCGGTAGTGGGTATCGACTCCACTCCTCTTGCTAATGGTTATTTTACACAGCATACCCCTGTTTTTGAACTCCTTGTTGGCTCCATGCATTTGGAGCAGTGCTCTGTACTGTTGATGCAGGGATTATTGTCCGATTTGGTTTTAGGCCTTCCCTGGTTGCAGTTGCATAATCCCACGTTTGAGTGGAATACTGGGGAGCTTACCAAATGGGGTAATGAATGCTTGACGTCATGTTTTTCTGTTAATTATATTTCTCCCCCTGAGGAGGTGAACACGCTACCTGAGTTTGTTCAGGACTTCGCTGATGTTTTGTCTAAGGAGGCCTCCGAAGTGTTACCTCCTCATAGAGAATACGATTGCGCTATCAAATTGGTACCAGGAGCTAAGCTCCCTAAGGGTAGGATATTTAATCTTTCTTGTCCCGAACGTGAAGCCATGAGAGAGTATATCCAGGGATGCCTGGCCAAGGGTTACATTCGCCCCTCTACTTCTCCGGTAGGTGCTGGCTTCTTCTTCGTAGGGAAGAAGGATGGTGGTCTTAGGCCATGCATTGACTACCGTAACTTGAATAAGGTCACTGTAAGGAACCAGTATCCCCTTCCTTTGATTCCTGATCTCTTTAATCAGGTTCAGGGGGCCCAATGGTTCTCTAAGTTTGATCTACGGGGGGCGTATAACCTTATCCGCATCAAAGAGGGGGATGAGTGGAAGACTGCGTTTAACACGCCCGAAGGTCATTTCGAATACCTCGTCATGCCCTTTGGGTTGTGTAATGCTCCTGCGGTCTTCCAGAATTTCATAAATGAGATTTTAAGAGATTACCTGGGGGTATTTCTTGTAGTGTACCTTGATGACATACTGGTGTTTTCCAAGGACTGGTCCTCCCTCATTGAGCATGTCAGGAAGGTGCTCCAGGTCCTTCGGGAAAACAAACTGTTTGCGAAAACCGAAAAATGTGTGTTTGGGGTACAGGAGATACCATTTTTGGGTCAAATCCTCACTCCTCATGAATTCCGCATGGACCCCGCCAAGGTCCAGGCTGTGGCGGAATGGGTCCAACCTGCCTCCCTTAAGGCGTAACAGTGTTTCTTGGGGTTCACTAATTATTACAGGAGATTTATTGCTAACTTCTCGGTCATCGCTAAGCCTCTTACGGATCTCACTCGCAAAGGTGCTGATCTCCTCCACTGGCCACCTGAGGCTGTCCAGGCTTTTGAGGTCATTAAGAAGTGCTTTATCTCGGCCCCGGTGCTGGTTCAGCCCAACCAAATGGAGCCATTTATCGTGGAAGTTGACGCATCCGAGGTGGGAGTGGGGGCTGTCTTGTCCCAGGGTACCAGGTCCCTCACCCATCTCCGCCCCTGTGCCTACTTCTCCAGGAAGTTTCCACCCACTGAGAGTAACTACGATATTGGCAACCGCAAACTTTTAGCCATTAAATGGGCATTTGAAGAGTGGCGCCACTTCCTGGAGGGGGCTAGGCACCAGGTAACGGTCCTTACCGACCACAAGAATCTGGTTTTCCTAGAATCTGCCCGGAGGCTAAACCCGAGACAAGCTCGATGGGCGCTATTTTTTACCAGATTCAACTTTTTGGTTACTTATAGGGCTGGGTCTAAAAATATTAAGGCCGATGCACTGTCGCGTAGCTTCATGGCCAGCCCTCCTTCGGAGGAAGATCCTGCTTGTATTTTGCCTCCTGGTATAATCATTTCTTCTATTGATTCTGATTTAGTCTCTGAAATTGCGGCTGATCAATGTTCAGCTCCCGGGAACCTTCCTGAGGACAAGCTGTTTGTTCCCCTGCAATACCGGCTAAGGGCACTTAGGAAAATCATGACTCCGCACTATCTGGTCATCCAGGCCTCCTGGGTACCAAACACCTCATTGCCAGAAACTATTGGTGGCCTGGGTTGCCTAAAGACGTTAAGGCGTACGTCGCCGCTTGTGAGGTTTGTGCTAGGTCCAAGACTCCCAGGTCCCTACCAGTGGGCTTACTACGTTCTTTGCCCATTCCCCAGAGACCTTGGACCCATATCTCCATGGATTTTATCACCGATTTGCCTCCATCTCAAGGCAAGTCGGTGGTGTGTGTTGTAGTAGACCGCTTCAGTAAGATGTGCCACTTTGTGCCCCTCAAAAAACTACCCAATGCTAAGACGTTAGCTACCTTGTTTGTCAAACACATCCTGCGTCTCCATGGGGTCCCTGTCAATATTGTTTCGGACAGAGGGGTACAATTTGTTTCATTGTTTTGGAGAGCCTTCTGTAAAAAGTTGGAGATTAATCTGTCCTTCTCCTCTGCCTTCCATCCTGAAACTAATGGTCAAACTGAGAGGACTAATCAATCTCTAGAACAATATTTAAGGTGTTTTATCTCTGACTGTCAATATAATTTGGTCTCATTCATTCCCCTTGCCGAATTTTCCCTTAATAACCGGGTCAGTAACTCGTCAGGGGTCTCACCCTTTTTCTGTAATTTTGGGTTTAATCCACGGTTCTCCTCCGTCTCACCTGGTAGTTCCAACAATCCCGAGGTAGAGGTCGTTCATCGAGAACTGTGCACAGTCTGGGCCCAGGTTCAGAAGAACCTAGAGGCGTCCCAGAGCGTACAAAAAACTCAGGCTGATAGAAGACGTTCTGCTAACCCCTTGTTTATGGTCGGGGATCTGGTGTGGTTATCGTCTAGGAACTTGCGCCTTAAGGTCCCGTCCAAGAAGTTTGCTCCCCGGTTTATTGGGCCGTATAAGGTCATTGAAGTCCTCAATCCTGTCTCCTTCCGACTGGAGTTGCCCCCATCTTTTCGAATACACGACGTGTTTCATGCCTCCCTCCTTAAACGATGCTCCTCGTCCTTGGCTCCCTCGAGGAAACCTCCTGTTCCCGTTCTCACCCCTGAGGGGGTGGAATTCGAGGTGGCCAAGATTGTGGACAGCAAGATGGTCCAAGGCTCCCTCCAGTACCTGGTCCATTGGCGAGGATACGGGCCTGAGGAGAGGACTTGGGTACCCGCCCGGGATGTTCACGCTGGGGTATTGGTCAGGAGGTTCCACCTTCGTTTCCCCAATAAACCAGGTCCACTTAGAAAGGGTCCGGTGGCCCCTCATAAAAAGGGGGGGGTACTGTAAAGGATCTGCCAGGCACAACTTCTGTGTATACGCCCATAGGTAATCAGTCTGCACCTGAGTCTATGTCTCTGAGACTGACTCCAGCTTCCACCACTCAGGATGGCAGGCTGAGGAGTGGGAGAGCCTATCGCAGCCTGGCCAGACGGAGCTAGCTCCCGCCCTCTGTCTATTTATACCTGCCTTTCCTGTTCCTCCTTTGCTTGTGATTCTTCTCGTGTGGTTTCCTGGCCCAGCTACAGCTTCTGACTATTTGATCCTGCTCCATACTGACCCTGGCTTTCTGACTACTCTCCTGCTCTGCGTGTGGTTACTCGTGCACTCCTGGTTTGACTCGACTCGTTCACCACTCTTGTTGCTCACGTTGTTGCCGTGGGCAACTGCCCCATTTCCCTTTGCTTTGTGTTCCCTTGTCTGTTTGTCTCTTGCACTTACTGAGCGTACCGCCGACCAGTTGTACCCCGTCGCCTAGGGCGGGTCGTTGCAAGTAGGCAGGGACAGAGTGGCGGGTAGATTAGGGCTCACTTGTCCGTTTCCCTACCCCCGTCATTACACATATATATATATTGTAGCAGTGCAGCTAATGACAGTACAGAAACTGTCCGGTTTTAAGCGACCAGGGAATATGTACAGCAGAGAGGGTTTTCTCTGCTGTTGCTTGGGTATAAAACTCAGAATAGGGCCTGGTTTGCTGGAGTGTGAAGGAGAAGGGCGGGCTTCCACTTCATACAGACTGTCCGTGTCTTGGGCTGTCTGATGAGCCTACTAAGGCTTCTCCTGCGGCGGCTCTTTAACCCCTTCCCTCTTTGGCCACTTTTGATTTTCCTGACAGAGCCTCATTTTTCAAATCTGACATGTTTCACTTTATGTGGTAATAACTTCGGAATGCTTTTACCTATCCAAGCGATTCTGAGATTGTTTTCTTGTGACACATTGGACTTTATGTTACTGACAAAATTTGCTCGATACATTCAGTATTTAATTGTGAAAAACACCAAAATTTAGTGAAAAATTGCGAAAATTCAAAGTTTTTCTAAATTTTAATGTATCTGCTTGTAAGACAGGCAGTTATACCACACAAAATTGTTTCTAATTAACATCCCCCATATGTCTACTTTAGATTGACATAGTTTTTTGAACATCCTTTCATTTTTCTAGGACGTTACAAGGCTTTGAACTTTAGCAGCAATTTCTCACATTTTCAAGAAAATTTCAAAAGGCTATTTTTTCAGGGACCAGTTCAGTTGTGAAGTGGCTTTGAGGGCCTTATATATTAGAAACCCCCAATAAGTCACCCCATTTTAAAAACTTGACCCCTCAAAGTATTCAAAAAAGCATTTAGAAAGTTTTGTTTTTTGTTTTTTTAAATGCTTTATTTGGTTTTTTATCTATATAAAAAAACAACTCAACTCGCGGGTGGAATTTTGTATAAACATACATTTATATTGACAAAAGAGATATTTGAAATATACTTTACCCCCCCCCCCCTATCCATGATCCGTGCTCATCCACTTTCCTTTCTTTTTATTTTAATTTATGTGCATCTCTTTAAACTCTGCTCTAGATAATATTCTATTAACAATTGGCTCCCATTTTGTTTTCCATCTAGCTGGATTATTCTCTCTTTTTAATTTTTTTTTGTCGATCCACTGCTAATATAATATTTTTTTCCATAATCTCTTAACCTGCAGAAATGACGGAATGTGCTTTGATACCCACTCTGATAGAATAACTTTTTTCACTGAAAGTGTCATTAAATGAATTAGATCAGAAAGATAGTCATCGTTTTCACCCGGTTTAAACTGGACCAAAACACATCCATTCGTCTAGTTTTACCTCTTTATTTAGTACATAGCTAATATATTTTTCTGCCAAAACCCACAACCTTCTGATTGCCGGGCATAGCCAGAAACAATGGATCAATCCTGCGTTAATCTCCCCGCATTTTGAGCATCGTCGTGTATAATTAGACAGATGCAGATCAGCAGCACAGGACAATTTTTCTAAAGCGGGTGCACGCCTCCTAGGTCACAGTCCAAGAGTGACCCCTCAATCAGGACAAAAAGAAATTGAGGCAGCACTACCAAATATTTGGATAAAAATCCTTTTATTCCACGTGTGTGCAACGTTTCAGCTTGTTGTGCTTGAGAAAGGCTCACACCGAGCTGAAACGTTGCACACACGTGGAATAAAAGGATCTTCATCCAAATATTTGGTAGTGCTGCCTCAATTTCTTTTTGTCGTGTATAATTAGGTACATATTTTTCGTAAAGCAGATTAAATGAATTATAAAGTCTAGCCCCTACCTTCCACTGCATCTCCATTAAATTTTCAGATGACGTTGCCCTCCTAACCCAGGCCCATCCTTTTACCAGGCGTTCTTCTACTTCTTCATCCGAGATATGTGTATCCAGATCTCATTTGCATTTTTTTATTATATTTTTTATACCTTTCCTATCCTCCTTAACTGAGATATTTATTCTAATAAATGCAATCGATGGACTCCCCTGCATACCTCTCATCATATCTCCGAATTCTTTTTGTTTGATACCCAGTCATTTTTTTTAAATCCCCTTGTTTTTGTATTATGTGGCATATTTGAATTTGTTGCAAGAAAAACCCTTGCTCAAGACAACATTTTTCTTTTATTTGGCCAAAGGTTTTAAGTTTTCTATTTTGTTCATCCATCAAATCAGAGATTCTGCATATACCTTTTTTAGCCCATTTTTTTTCCATTCTATATAATTCTGATAGCCTTTAGATTGTAAATATTCCCTAATGGTCTGAAACCCTGACAAGCTATAGGATAAATCAAAGCTTTTTCTTAGCATTCTCCATATTATTTTAGAGTCTCTCAACAAAACCGAAGATCCTGTCCTCAAGGGACCCCCACCCGGTGATTGATGGAGATATGAATGGAAAGAAGTTTGAAACTGTTTATTGTTTTTCGATTTTAGAAATAACAAATATATTATTATCATTAACCTCTTAACGACGAAGGACGGATATATCCGTCCTCAGCAGCTGCTAGTTCGCGCAGGAGGACGGATATATCCGTCCTGTGATGGCGTGGGTACTGTCACTGTAGCCACGCGATCAGCAGCAGGAGCACGGCTGTTATACACAGCCTGGCTCCTGCTGCAACTGCCGGAATCGAAGCGCGCTCCGATTCCGGCAGTTTAACCCATTAAATGCCGCTGTCAATAGTGACAGCGGCATCTAATGTGTTTGACAGAGGGAGGGAGCTCCCTCTGTCACCCGATCGGCGCCCCCGCAAACAAATCGCGGGTCGCCGTCGGGTTTCCATGGCAGCCGGGGGTCTAACAAAGAACCCCAGGTCTGTCTTCCGCAACTGCCTGTTAGGCGATGCCGGAGGCATGTCCTAACAGGTTGCCTGTCAGTTTTACACTGACAGGCAATAATGCTTTGGTATACTAAGTATACCAAAGCATTATATATGCGATCGGCACATCGCATAGTGAAGTCCCCTAGTGGGACTAAAAAAAAATATGTCAATCAGTTAAATAAAGTTTGTGAAAGAAAAAAATAAAATAAAAATTACAGTGAAAATCAAATAAAACTACTTTTTTTGCCCAAAAAGTGGTTTTATTTAGTAAAAGTGTCAAAACAAATCACACATACACATACAGTGAAGGAAATACGTATTTGATCCCTTGCTGATTTAGTAAGTTTGCCCACTGTCAAAGACATGAACAGTCTCGAATTTTTAGGCTAGGTTAATTTTACCAGTGAGAGATAGATTATATAAAAAAAAAAAAAAAGAAAATCACATTGTCAAAATTATATATATTTATTTGCAATGTGCACAGAGAAATAAGTATTTGATCCCCTACCAACCATTAAGAGTTCAGCCTCCTCCAGACCAGTTACACGCTCCAAATCAACTTGGTGCCTGCATTAAAGACAGCTGTCTTAAATGGTCACCTGTATAAAAGACTCCTGTCCACAGACTCAATTAATCAGTCTGACTCTAAGGGTATGTTCACACGGCCAAATTTCAGACGTATACGAGGCGTATTATGCCTCGTTTTACGTCTGAAAATAGGGCTGCAATACGTCGGCAAACATCTGCCCATTCATTTGAATGGGTTTGCCGACGTACTGTGCAGACGACCTGTAATTTACGCGTCGTCGTTTGACAGCTGTCAAACGACGACACGTAAATTTACTGCCTCGGCAAAGAAGTGCAGGGCACTTCTTTGCCACGTAATTTGAGCCGTTCTTCATTGAAATCAATGAAGCACGGCTCAAGGTTTACGAGCGTCTCAGACGCCTCGTAAATTACGAGGAGGAGCTTTTACGTGTGAAACGAGGCAGCTGTTAACAGTCTGTCTTTTCACACGTAACTGCCTCTCAGCGTGTGAACATACCCTAACCTCTACAACATGGGCAAGACCAAAGAGCTTTCTAAGGGTATGTGCACACGTAGTGACCAAAAACGTCTGAAAATCCAGAGCTGTTTTCAAGGGAAAACAGACCCTGCTTTTCAGACGTTTTTTTACCAACTCGCATTTTTCGCTGCGTTTTCACGCCGTTTTCGCTGCGTTTTTTACGTCCGTTTTTGGAGCTGTTTTCATTGGAGTCTATGAGAAAACAGCTCCAAAAACGTCCAAAGAAGTGTCCTGCACTTCTTTTGACGAGGCTGTATTTTTACGCGTCGTCGTTTGACAGCTGTCAAACGACGACGCGTAAATAACAGGTCGTCTGCACAGTACGTCGGCAAACCCATTCAAATGAATGGGCAGATGTTTGCCGACGTATTTGAGACGTATTTCCAGACGAAAAACGAGGCAAAATACGCCTCGTATACGTCTGAAATTTGGCCGTGTGAACATACCCTAAGGCTGGGTTCACACGACCATGTTACGTCCGTAATGTACGAAACGTATTTCGGCCGGAAGACCCGGACCGAACACAGTGCAGGGAGCCGGGCTCCTAGCATTATAGTGATGTACGATGCTAGGAGTCCCTGCCTCGCTGCAGGACAACTGTCCCGTACTGTAATCATGATTACAGCACAGGACAGTAGTTCCACGCAGAGGCAGGGACTCCTAGCATGGTACATCACTATGATGCTAGGAGCCCGGCTCCCTGCACTGTGTTCGGTCCGGGTCTTCCGGCCGAAATACGTTCCGTACATTACGGACGTAACATGGTCGTGTGAACCCAGCCTTAGGATGTCAGGGACAAGATCATAGACCTGCACAAGGCTGGAATGGGCTACAAAACCATAAGTAAGACGCTGGGTGAGAAGGAGACAACTGTTGGTGCAATAGTAAGAAAATGGAAGACATACAAAATGACTGTCAATCGACATAGATCTCGGGCTCCATGCAAAATCTCACCTCGTGGGGTATCCTTGATCCTGAGGAAGGTGAGAGCTCAGCCGAAAACTACACGGGGGGAACTTGTTAATGATCTCAAGGCAGCTGGGACCACAGTCACCAAGCAAACCATTGTTAACACATTACGTCGTAATGGATTCAAATCCTGCAGTGCCCGCAAGGTCCCCCTGCTCAAGAAGGCACATGTACAGGCCCATCTGAAGTTTGCAAATGAACATCTGGATGATTCTAAGAGTGATTGGGAGAAGGTGCTGTGGTCAGATGACACTAAAATTGAGCTCTTTAGCATTAACTAAACTCGCCATGTTTGGAGGAAAAGAAATGCTGCCTATGACCCAAAGAACACCGTCCCCACTGTCAAGCATGGAGGTGGAAACATTATGTTTTGGGGGTGTTTCTCTGCTAAGGGCACAGGACTACTTCACCGCATCAATGGGAGAATGGATGGAGCCATGTACCGTCAAATCCTGAGTGACAACCTCCTTCCCTCCACCAGGACATTAAAAATGGCTCGTGGCTGGGTCTTCCAGCACGACAATGACCCGAAACATACAGCCAAGGCAACAAAGGAGTGGCTCAAAAAGAAGCACATTAAGGTCATGGAGTGGCCTAGCCAGTCTCCAGACCTTAATCCCATCGAAAACTTATGGAGGGAGCTGAAGATCTGAGTTGCCAAGCGACAGCCTCGAAATCTTAATGATTCTCAGATGATCTGCAAAGAGGAGTGGGCCAAAATTCCATCTAACATGTGTGCAAACCTTATCATCAACTACCAAAAATGTCTGACTGTTGTGCTTGCCAACAAGGGTTTTGCCACCAAGTATTAAGTCTTGTTTGCCAAAGGGATCAAATACTTATTTCTCTGTGCACAATGCAAATAAATATATATAATTTTTATAATGTGATTTTCTTTTTTTTTTTATATATATAATCTATCTCTCACTGGTAAAATTAACCTAGCCTAAAAATTCTAGACTGTTCATGACTTTGACAGTGGGCAAACTTACAAAATCAGCGAGGGATCAAACACTTATTTCCTCCACTGTATATGGTATCCCCGCGTTCCCCCACCCCAAGGTAAACCACCTATAGGGGGATGGTATCACACATTTAGATAAAACATGTATAATTAGTCTGCTCATTTAAACCTGCTGGTTGTATACATTCCAGTCTATGGATCCATTGCGCTTCCTTCCGTAAAATCAGGTTGTCCCAGTCCCCTCCTCTTTTGGGGGGTCTGACGAGTTCAATTGCTTGAAACTTTAACACTGCTGCCTGGCCTTGGTGTTTAGCATGCACGTGCTTGGATATTGGGGTGTCCCTACCATGGATAATATCTCCAACATGCTCCCTAATACGACGACGAAATTGTCGTGCTGTTTTGCCCACGTAATTTAGGGGGCATGGGCATGTAATTAGGTAAACTACTCCTGCTGTCTTGCAATTGACATAATCCCGAATATTGTATTTTTTCTGTGTGACAACACTGGTAAAACTATTCCCTTTAAGAATGAAATCACAGGCTTTACAGCTACCACATCTGAAAGTGCCTGGTATTTGTCTATCCAGCCATGTACCCCTAGGTGAAATGGGGTCGAAACAGCTGTGCATGACTCTGTCCCTTATATTTTTCCCTCTCCGATACGTGACAGATGGCCTCTGTGTGATCTGGTCTACTAAATCTATATCAGAACTGAGAATACGCCAATACCTATTCAGTATCTGCATAATGTCATTTTGTTTTGAGTCATAGGTGCCTATGAGTCTGGTAATTTGTTCTTCTTTCCGTTTTTTAGGGACCAGGAGACATTGCCTATCTGCATCCCTTGCTCCCTCATAGGCCTTCCTAATGACACTCTCGGGGAAGCCTCTATCCTTCAATCTTGTTTTGAGTTCCTGGGCCTGGCACTCAAAATCACCCATAGAGCTACAATTCCTGCGTACTCTCATGAATTGGCCTTTCGGAATGCCACGTTTGAGGGAATAAGGATGACAGCTATTCCATTGCAAAAAACTATTAGTTGCTGTTTCTTTCCGATGTACCTTTGTGCGGATTGTACCTCCTTCCGTTTTAGTGATTTTCAAGTCTAAAAAAGACAGTTCGTTCTCACTGATCTCACATGTAAACCTAAGTCCTACATCATTTTTGTTGAGGGCTGCTACGAACCTATGGAACTCATCTGCTGTAGAGTTCCAGAGAATCAGCACATCATCAATATATCTAATCCATAATCCAACGGATGAAGTCCAATTGACAAATTTGTCCCCAAAAACAATTGTCTCCTCCCACCAGCCAAGAAATAAATTTGCATAGGTGGGAGCAGCAGGACTCCCCATTGCAGTACCACATTGCTGATGAAAGATCTTGTCTTCAAAAATAAATATATTTTTTTCAAGAACAAACTGTAATAACTGCAAAACAAATTGGTTATGGGCAGCAAACTGTGTACCTCTTGATCCCAAATAATACTCGATCGCTTTATAACCACATTTGTGAGGTATGGATGAATACAACGCCTCAACATCCAGACTAGCCAGGATTGTATCTTTCTCCAGAGAAATACCATCAATCTGTTTCAAGACATCCATGGTGTCACGTACATATGATGTAAGACTTAAGACAAACGGGCGCAACACCTGATCAACATAAGTACTCACATTTTGAGTTAAATTATTAATGCCTGAAACAATGGGTCTGCCACGTAAGGGAGGATACCCTTTGTGGATTTTGGGCAGGCTATAAAAACACGCCATAACAGGAAATTGTGGGTACAGGAACCCAAACTCTCCTGCACTAATCAAGGATCTGCTCTTTGCATCACTCAGAATGCTCAGCAACTCCTTCTTGAATAGTGCTGTGGGTTTATCCTTTAAAATGGTGTAACAGTTATGGTTAACCCCTTAAGGACGCAGCCTAGTTTGGGCCTTAAGGCTCAGAGCCCATTTTTCAAATCTGACATATTTCACTTTATGTGGTAATAACGTCGGAATGCTTAAACCTATCCAAGCGATTCTGAGATTGTTTTCTCGTGACACTTTGGGCTTCATGTTCGTGGTAAAATTTGGTCGATATATTCAGTGTTTATTGGTGAAAAATTGCAAAATTTAGAGAAAATTTTGAAAAAATTGCATTTTTCAGAATTTAAATGCATCTGCTTGTAAAACAGACGGTTATACCACCCAAAATAGTTACTAGTTCACATTTCCCATATGTCTACTTTAGATTGGCATCGTTTTTTTAACATTCTTTTATTTTTCTTGGACGTTACAAGGCTTAGAACATAAACAGCAATTTCTCATATTTTTAAGAAAATTTCAAAAGCCTTTTTTTTAAGGTACCTCTTGAGTTCTGAAGTTCTGAAGTGGCTTTGAGGGGCCTATGTATTAGAAACCCCCATAAAACACCCCATTTTAAAAACTAGACCCCTCAAAGTATTCAAAACAGCATTTAGAAAGTTTTTTAACCCTTCAGGCATTTCACAGGAATTAAAGCAATGTGGAGGTGAAATTTGCAAATTTCATTTTTCTTGCTGAATTTCAATATTATTCCATTTTTTTCTGTAACACAGAAGATTTTACCAGAGAAATACTACTAAATATGTATTGTCCAGATTCTGCAGTTTTTAGAAATGTCCCACATGTGGCTCTAGTGCGCTCGTGGAATAAAACACAAGCCTCAGAAACAAAGGAGCACCTAGTGCATTTTGAGGCCTCTTTTTTATTAGAATATATTTTAGGCAGCATGCCAGGTTTGAAGAGGTGTTGAGGTATGAAAGCAATGGAAACCCACCAGAAGTGACCCCATTTTGGAAACTAGACCCCTCAAGGAATTCATTTATGGTTGTTGTTATCATTTTGACCACACCGTTTTTTCACAGCACCTATTTGAATTGGGCTGTGAAATTAAAAAAATGATATTTTTTCCATTAAGATGTAATTTTTGTTCAAAATTTCTTATTTTCACAAGGAATAAAACACCCCATTTTGTTGCCCAATTTGTCCTTAGTGCGGCAATACCCCATTTGTGGTGATAAACTGCCGTTTGGGCCCATGGGAGGACTCAGAAGGAAAGGAGCGCTATGTGTTTGTTGGAGTCCAGATTTTGCTGGATTGGTTTTCGGGTTCCATGTCGCATTTGCAGAGCCCCAGAGGTATGAAAGCAATGGAAACCCACCAGAAGTGACCCCATTTTGGAAACTAGACCCCTCAAGGAATTCATTTATGGTTGTTGTTATCATTTTGACCACACCGTTTTTTCACAGCACCTATTTGAATTGGGCTGTGAATTAAAAAAATGATATTTTTTTCCATTAAGATGTAATTTTTGTTCAAAATTTCTTATTTTCACAAGGAATAAAACACCCCATTTTGTTGCCCAATTTGTCCTGAGTGCGGCAATACCCCATTTGTGGTGATAAACTGATGTTTGGGCCCATGGCAGGACTCAGAAGGAAAGGACCACCATTTGGCCTACTGGAGCTTTTCTTGTGCTAAGTCATGTAGGCAGAAGCCCCTGAGGTACCAGTACAGTTAAAACCCCCGAGAAGTGACCCCATTTTAAAAACTACACCCCTTAAGACATTCATCTAGTGGTGTAGTGAGCATTTTGACCCCACAGTTATTGTGTAAAAGGTAATGCGCAGCAGATGGTGCAAAGTGAGATTTGCAATTTCCTATGCATATATGCCATTTCAGTGTCTGATATATTGTGCCCAGCATGTGCCACTGGAGACATACACCCCATAAATTGTAATGTGGGTTCTCCCGGGTACGGCAATACCCTACATGTGGCTGTTATTAGCTGCCTGGGCACACGACAGGGCTCAGAAGGGAAGGACCACCATTTAGCCTACTGGAGCTTTTCTGGTGCTAAGTCATGTAGGCAGAACCCCTGAGGTACCAGTACAGTTGAAACCCCCGAGAAGTGACCCCATTTTAAAAACTACACCCCTTAAGACATTCATCTAGTGGTGTAGTGAGCATTTTGACCCCACAGTTATTGTGTAAAAGGTAATGCGCAGCAGATGGTGCAAAGTGAGATTTGCAATTTCCTATGCATATATGCCATTTCAGTGTCTGATATATTGTGCCCAGCATGTGCCACTGGAGACATACACCCCATAAATTGTAATGTGGGTTCTCCCGGGTACGGCAATACCCTACATGTGGCTGTTATTAGCTGCCTGGGCACACGACAGGGCTCAGAAGGGAAGGACCACCATTTAGCCTACTGGAGCTTTTCTGGTGCTAAGTCATGTAGGCAGAACCCCTGAGGTACCAGTACAGTTGAAACCCCCGAGAAGTGACCCCATTTTAAAAACTACACCCCTTAAGACATTCATCTAGTGGTGTAGTGAGCATTTTGACCCCACAGTTATTGTGTAAAAGGTAATGCGCAGCAGATGGTGCAAAGTGAGATTTGCAATTTCCTATGCATATATGCCATTTCAGTGTCTGATATATTGTGCCCAGCATGTGCCACTGGAGACATACACCCCATAAATTGTAATGTGGGTTCTCCCGGGTACGGCAATACCCTACATGTGGCTGTTATTAGCTGCCTGGGCACACGACAGGGCTCAGAAGGGAAGGACCACCATTTAGCCTACTGGAGCTTTTCTGGTGCTAAGTCATGTAGGCAGAACCCCTGAGGTACCAGTACAGTTGAAACCCCCGAGAAGTGACCCCATTTTAAAAACTACACCCCTTAAGACATTCATCTAGTGGTGTAGTGAGCATTTTGACCCCACAGTTATTGTGTAAAAGGTAATGCGCAGCAGATGGTGCAAAGTGAGATTTGCAATTTCCTATGCATATATGCCATTTCAGTGTCTGATATATTGTGCCCAGCATGTGCCACTGGAGACATACACCCCATAAATTGTAATGTGGGTTCTCCCGGGTACGGCAATACCCTACATGTGGCTGTTATTAGCTGCCTGGGCACACGACAGGGCTCAGAAGGGAAGGACCACCATTTAGCCTACTGGAGCTTTTCTGGTGCTAAGTCATGTAGGCAGAACCCCTGAGGTACCAGTACAGTTGAAACCCCCGAGAAGTGAACCCATTTTAAAAACTACACCCCTTAAGACATTCATCTAGTGGTGTAGTGAGCATTTTGACCCCACAGTTATTGTGTAAAAGGTAATGCGCAGCAGATGGTGCAAAGTGAGATTTGCAATTTCCTATGCATATATGCCATTTCAGTGTCTGATATATTGTGCCCAGCATGTGCCACTGGAGACATACACCCCATAAATTGTAATGTGGGTTCTCCCGGGTACGGCAATACCCTACATGTGGCTGTTATTAGCTGCCTGGGCACACGACAGGGCTCAGAAGGGAAGGACCACCATTTAGCCTACTGGAGCTTTTCTGGTGCTAAGTCATGTAGGCAGAACCCCTGAGGTACCAGTACAGTTGAAACCCCCGAGAAGTGACCCCATTTTAAAAACTACACCCCTTAAGACATTCATCTAGTGGTGTAGTGAGCATTTTGACCCCACAGTTATTGTGTAAAAGGTAATGCGCAGCAGATGGTGCAAAGTGAGATTTGCAATTTCCTATGCATATATGCCATTTCAGTGTCTGATATATTGTGCCCAGCATGTGCCACTGGAGACATACACCCCATAAATTGTAATGTGGGTTCTCCCGGGTACGGCAATACCCTACATGTGGCTGTTATTAGCTGCCTGGGCACACGACAGGGCTCAGAAGGGAAGGACCACCATTTAGCCTACTGGAGCTTTTCTGGTGCTAAGTCATGTAGGCAGAACCCCTGAGGTACCAGTACAGTTGAAACCCCCGAGAAGTGACCCCATTTTAAAAACTACACCCCTTAAGACATTCATCTAGTGGTGTAGTGAGCATTTTGACCCCACAGTTATTGTGTAAAAGGTAATGCGCAGCAGATGGTGCAAAGTGAGATTTGCAATTTCCTATGCATATATGCCATTTCAGTGTCTGATATATTGTGCCCAGCATGTGCCACTGGAGACATACACCCCATAAATTGTAATGTGGGTTCTCCCGGGTACGGCAATACCCTACATGTGGCTGTTATTAGCTGCCTGGGCACACGACAGGGCTCAGAAGGGAAGGACCACCATTTAGCCTACTGGAGCTTTTCTGGTGCTAAGTCATGTAGGCAGAACCCCTGAGGTACCAGTACAGTTGAAACCCCCGAGAAGTGAACCCATTTTAAAAACTACACCCCTTAAGACATTCATCTAGTGGTGTAGTGAGCATTTTGACCCCACAGTTATTGTGTAAAAGGTAATGCGCAGCAGATGGTGCAAAGTGAGATTTGCAATTTCCTATGCATATATGCCATTTCAGTGTCTGATATATTGTGCCCAGCATGTGCCACTGGAGACATACACCCCATAAATTGTAATGTGGGTTCTCCCGGGTACGGCAATACCCTACATGTGGCTGTTATTAGCTGCCTGGGCACACGACAGGGCTCAGAAGGGAAGGACCACCATTTAGCCTACTGGAGCTTTTCTGGTGCTAAGTCATGTAGGCAGAACCCCTGAGGTACCAGTACAGTTGAAACCCCCGAGAAGTGAACCCATTTTAAAAACTACACCCCTTAAGACATTCATCTAGAGTGTAGTGAGCATTTTGACCCCACAGTTATTGTGTAAAAGGTAATGCGCAGCAGATGGTGCAAAGTGAGATTTGCAATTTCCTATGCATATATGCCATTTCAGTGTCTGATATATTGTGCCCAGCATGTGCCACTGGAGACATACACCCCATAAATTGTAATGTGGGTTCTCCCGGGTACGGCAATACCCTACATGTGGCTGTTATTAGCTGCCTGGGCACACGACAGGGCTCAGAAGGGAAGGACCACCATTTAGCCTACTGGAGCTTTTCTGGTGCTAAGTCATGTAGGCAGAACCCCTGAGGTACCAGTACAGTTGAAACCCCCGAGAAGTGAACCCATTTTAAAAACTACACCCCTTAAGACATTCATCTAGTGGTGTAGTGAGCATTTTGACCCCACAGTTATTGTGTAAAAGGTAATGCGCAGCAGATGGTGCAAAGTGAGATTTGCAATTTCCTATGCATATATGCCATTTCAGTGTCTGATATATTGTGCCCAGCATGTGCCACTGGAGACATACACCCCATAAATTGTAATGTGGGTTCTCCCGGGTACGGCAATACCCTACATGTGGCTGTTATTTGCTGCTTGGGCACATGGCAGGGCTCAAAAGGGAAAGATGAGGGGGATAAGCTGTGCGGAGTGCATCAGGGTAAATTAAAAATCAAGGGATGTATGGTAAATTTTAAAACAATCTTTCATACAGAGCCCTGGTTTTTCGGGACACGTGTCGCATTGGTATGTTGTGTCCTTCCTTATCCCCCTCTTATAGCACACTTTGCACCTCTTTTGACTTTTTCCCTTCTTGCCAGTTTGGGGAACTTCTCCTGGAAAGTGTTGCCCTGGTACGATGCGTGTGGCCTCGCTTCCAGAAGTACTGGGTGCCCCTCCTTCCTGGTCGCCAAAAATTAGGTTCTTTATAACCACCTCTTGAAATTCCAGGAAAGTTCCCCTCTGGCCTGCACATCGACGTAGCACGTACGCATTGTACAATGCCATCTGTATGATGTGCACGGCCAGCTTCTTATACCACACCCTCGATTTCCGCGTAGCGCTGTAGGGCTTCAGGACTTGATCTGACAAGTCCACCCCTCCCATGTACCTATTGTAGTCCAGGATGCAATCTGGTTTGGGGGTCTCTGTACTGGTACCTCGTACAGGTACATGGGTACTGGTGTGGCCATGTATTGTTGTCAATACAAGGACATCTCTCTTGTCCTTGTACTTGACACACAATATGTTGCTACTAGAATGTGCCCTGCTCTCACCCCTTCTGAGTGTTTGCCCAAGCAGTGTTTTAGGGAGGCCTCTAAGATTTTTTCTAGCAGTGCCGCATGCCGCAGTCCTTCTGGAAGCGAGGCACTTGAAGAGCGGGACGCTGGTATAAAAATTATCCAGGTAGAGGTGGTAACCCTGGTCCAGCAGTGGGTGCACCAAATCCCACACAATTTTTGCGTTAATTCCCAGTAAGGGGGGGCATTCTGGGGGCTGAATACTGCTGTCCTTCCCTTCATATATCCTGAATTTATATGTATACCCTGATGCACTCTCGCACAGCTTATACAACTTCACGCCATACCTTGCCCTCTTACTTGGCAGGTATTGGCGGAATTGAAGCCTCCCTTTAAAATGTACCAGGGACTCATCAATGGAAATACACTTCTCGGGGGTGTATGCTTGGGCAAACCGGGCACTGAAATGGTCTAATAGGGGTCTCAGTTTATATAAACGGTCAAAACTGGGGTCATCTCGGGGTGGGCACTGCTCATTATCGGCATAATGTAGGAAGCGAAGTATTGCCTCATAACGCATCCTGGACATGGCCATACGGTACATCGGGGTGTGGTATAGGATGTCCGTGCTCCAGTAGGTCCTAATGGATGGCTTTTTTAGAAGCCCCATGTTCAAGAGCAGTCCCCAGAACTTGCCCAACTCTGCTGCGTTTACAGGAGTCCACCTCTGGGATTGGGCATAAAATGAGTTGGGGTTCTTGGTGATATACTGTTGGGCATATAAATTAGTCTGGGTGACCATTAGCTCTATAAAGTTATCAGTGAAGAAGAACTTGAAAAAGTCCATCTCACTGAACCCTGCCGTGTTAAATTTGATGCCTGGGCTGCCCGTGTACTCAGGGATTTGGGGTTCATAATGGTCTGGTGTGGGCGTCCAAATGGGGTCACTTCGCTCAGGGGTATCACTTGTTGTGGGGTCACTTCTCTCAGGGATTTCTACTATGGTGGTGGTCCTGGGGCGTCTCCTAGGGGGTCCCTCCTCTTCATCGCTGGATGAGGAGGTAGACAAATAAAATAGTGTATCGCCATCCGACGAGTCTGTGTCGGAGGCCAGAAATGCATACGCCTCTTCAGCAGTAAATGTCCGTTGGGACATGCTTGTTGTGCGAAGACAAAATTTATATACTGCAAAAAAATAAATCCCTAACTGGGAGCAATAGGATAGCACAACTAGCACAAATGTGTGTTTTGTTTTTAGAGAGCAAGTGGACTTCCCTGACACTAAAGCTAACTAGGGCGAGGGTTCCTAACACTAAACCTAACTAAATTTTATGTGGACTTCCCTAACGCTAAACCTAACTACGGCGACGATTCCCTGACACTAAACCTATCTAGATTATTTCAAGCTTCCCTGACACTAAACCTAACTACGGTGACGGGTGCCTGACACTAAACCTATCTAATTATTCCGAGCTTCCCTGACGCTAAACCTAACTACGGTGATGGATCCCTAACGCTAAGCCTATCTACGGTGACCGATTCCTGACGCTAAATTCCCTGACACTATACCTAACTACGCTTTTTGACGGTTCCCTGACACTAACTAACCCTAATACTAAACTAACCAGTTAAATTTTCAAAATTGGCTAAACTAACTATTTTTTTTTGTTTCTTTTTTTTCTTTTTATATTTTTTTTTTTGTTTTATGTTTTATATAGAAAAAAATGAAAAAAAAATCCCCAGGGACCAAGAAATGTGGTCCTGAAGACTGAAAAGTGGTCAGTGATAGGAGATCACTGACCAAAAAACGTGGGTAGAACTCAAAGAGGAAGGGAACAGGAGTGGGTAGTGGATGGGGTGGTGGGAAGCAAAAAAAACGTTGTTTTAGAAACTTTTTTTCACTTTTTTTCACTTCTTTTCTCTCTGACTCTCTGCTCACAACCGATCTCAACGCCTCGCTAACTCCAACAGGGCGTTCAGGGCGGTTGCAGCAGGATGTGAGGTCAGAGAGAGGAAGTGACGAGAATGATCGCTGCTATTGGCTAGTTACTCACTGACTAGCCAATAGCGGCGATCGGCGAGGCGGGACCATAGTAAATGGTCCCGGCCCATTATGCTGTGATAGCATGCTGTCAGAAACAGCAGCTATCACAGCTCAGGAACGCCGGGCTCGAGCACTGCTGTGCTGAATGAGACCGATCGCTGCTATTGGCTAGTTACTCACTGACTAGCCAATAGCGGCGATCGGCGAGGCGGGACCATAGTAAATGGTCCCGTCCCATTATGCCGTGATAGCCTGCTGTCAGAAACAGCAGCTATCACAGCGCATGAACGCGCCGGGCGCGCGCACCGCTGTTCTAACTGCAAGACGTACTATTACGGCATGGAGCGCGAACGATAGAGCTGCCATGACGTAATAGTACGTCAAGGAGCGGGAAGGGGCTAATACTAAACTAACCAGTTAAATTTTCAAAATTGGCTAAACTAACTATTTTTTTTTGTTTCTTTTTTTTCTTTTTATATTTTTTTTTTTGTTTTATGTTTTATATAGAAAAAAATGAAAAAAAAATCCCCAGGGACCAAGAAATGTGGTCCTGAAGACTGAAAAGTGGTCAGTGATAGGAGATCACTGACCAAAAAACGTGGGTAGAACTCAAAGAGGAAGGGAACAGGAGTGGGTAGTGGATGGGGTGGTGGGAAGCAAAAAAAACGTTGTTTTAGAAACTTTTTTTCACTTTTTTTCACTTCTTTTCTCTCTGACTCTCTGCTCACAACCGATCTCAACGCCTCGCTAACTCCAACAGGGCGTTCAGGGCGGTTGCAGCAGGATGTGAGGTCAGAGAGAGGAAGTGACGAGAATGATCGCTGCTATTGGCTAGTTACTCACTGACTAGCCAATAGCGGCGATCGGCGAGGCGGGACCATAGTAAATGGTCCCGGCCCATTATGCTGTGATAGCATGCTGTCAGAAACAGCAGCTATCACAGCTCAGGAACGCCGGGCTCGAGCACTGCTGTGCTGAATGAGACCGATCGCTGCTATTGGCTAGTTACTCACTGACTAGCCAATAGCGGCGATCGGCGAGGCGGGACCATAGTAAATGGTCCCGTCCCATTATGCCGTGATAGCCTGCTGTCAGAAACAGCAGCTATCACAGCGCATGAACGCGCCGGGCGCGCGCACCGCTGTTCTAACTGCAAGACGTACTATTACGGCATGGAGCGCGAACGATAGAGCTGCCATGACGTAATAGTACGTCAAGGAGCGGGAAGGGGCTAATACTAAACTAACCAGTTAAATTTTCAAAATTGGCTAAACTAACTATTTTTTTTTGTTTCTTTTTTTTCTTTTTATATTTTTTTTTTTGTTTTATGTTTTATATAGAAAAAAATGAAAAAAAAATCCCCAGGGACCAAGAAATGTGGTCCTGAAGACTGAAAAGTGGTCAGTGATAGGAGATCACTGACCAAAAAACGTGGGTAGAACTCAAAGAGGAAGGGAACAGGAGTGGGTAGTGGATGGGGTGGTGGGAAGCAAAAAAAACGTTGTTTTAGAAACTTTTTTTCACTTTTTTTCACTTCTTTTCTCTCTGACTCTCTGCTCACAACCGATCTCAACGCCTCGCTAACTCCAACAGGGCGTTCAGGGCGGTTGCAGCAGGATGTGAGGTCAGAGAGAGGAAGTGACGAGAATGATCGCTGCTATTGGCTAGTTACTCACTGACTAGCCAATAGCGGCGATCGGCGAGGCGGGACCATAGTAAATGGTCCCGGCCCATTATGCTGTGATAGCATGCTGTCAGAAACAGCAGCTATCACAGCTCAGGAACGCCGGGCTCGAGCACTGCTGTGCTGAATGAGACCGATCGCTGCTATTGGCTAGTTACTCACTGACTAGCCAATAGCGGCGATCGGCGAGGCGGGACCATAGTAAATGGTCCCGTCCCATTATGCCGTGATAGCCTGCTGTCAGAAACAGCAGCTATCACAGCGCATGAACGCGCCGGGCGCGCGCACCGCTGTTCTAACTGCAAGACGTACTATTACGGCATGGAGCGCGAACGATAGAGCTGCCATGACGTAATAGTACGTCAAGGAGCGTGAAGGGGTTAAACAATATGTCCTCACACATTTTTTTATAATCATCCCTACTCATGACCACAATGTTCCCACCTTTATCAGATGCTTTTAGAACGATGTTCTGTTTTTTTCTCTAGAGTGGTCAGAGCTAGTCGTTCGGACCAAGACAAGCTGTTATCCATGCCCCTACTGTCCTGACTAAGATTTTTGATCTCATCTCCCACCATATCCACAAATAAATCCACATTGGTAAAATCTCCTATAGGTGGCAGCTTTCTACTCTTCATTTTTAGGTTGGTGAAGGGACCTAGACCTGGAGCTCTTCCAGATTCCTCTAATAACCCCTCCAAGGCTGCAAGGCCTTCCATATCAGACTCTTCCAACCCTAGTTCCATACATTTTTTTCTATTGTGGTGTTTGAAAAATTTGATCCATTTGAGTTTACGAGCAAATAAATTAAGATCTTTTATCCACGAGAAAGAGTCAAATTTAACTGTGGGGACAAAGGAAAGTCCTTTTTCTAATAATGTGTTCTCTGATGCACTCAAATTGTATTCAGATAGGTTGATAATTTGTAGCCTATCCATATTTTTTCCCTTCACTAATCCTTTTGTCCCCTCAGCATATAGCGGGAAATGGGAGGATTGTTGGCTAAAAAATTGTTGCCACTATTAGAAGAGGCTCTACCACGGCCTCTATTTCTACCTCTAGCTCCTCCCCTAAATTTTTGTTTCCCACCGCTACCACCGAAAAATGGGCCCACTCTTTCAGAGTCTGTGGTTTCACTCTCTGATGTGGAAGGGTCAGATTCCCTCGGCCCCCTATTGGTCTGTTGATATTGTTGTTGTTGTGTATGGACAAAATCATACGCTTTTTTCTCCCTAAATTCCTGTAGATCTCTCTGGAATTGGAAGTGTTTACGTTCCTTAAGATGATTGGTAAACCTCTCTAAAGTTTGTTGGAGAATTTTATCCCGTTTATCAAAACCAGGGGTATCTACCAAGGACTTGGCTGCCTCAATCTCTTTTTTAAGCTCAGCACTAATAGAGTCGAACTGAATTTTTTCTTCCTCTACCAAAATCTGCATCAGCCTAAGTGAACTCCCTGTAATCTCCTGTTCCCACCTTTCTTTTATATTAGCAGTTTTTAATCTTAATGCTGGGACAATGGGGACCCTGAGGCCTCTGGGAACTATCTTGTTCTTTAAATAGTTTTCCAGACTCTGGATCTCCCACCAACTTCTAGTATAATCTTTATGCAATCTATTAAGGTTTTTAAAGGTAGATTTAAGAGACGCACCCTGAACTGTATACACCAGTTCACATTCAGAGAAAACGCTTTTAGCCTCACTCATCCACCCTTCTGTGTTTAAATCTGAGAGTGCAAAGGCTGCCATACCCAGATAAAACGAATAATTAACTGTATAAATTAAATATAATTTCACTGTATAGTTAGATAGAAATCTAATTGTGCTCCCACAATATAAAGAAATTTAATTATAAGGTTCACTGAAATGACAACTGAGTAAAAGGATATCTTTAATAGTAACTAGTTTAAAAACAGGGGTAACACACCACTGTGACATAAGCCCCACCGTGAAAATTAAAAAATGTATTAAACAAAAAAACACTGAGTTATTATGATACCTATATCTCTGTGTTTAAACGATATTTGTAGGAATCAGCATATACCCAGGGCACAACAATAGTACAAGCCCTAGTTGAAGCATAGGTGTCCGACAAAATCGGATCTCCTAACGCTGGGTGTAACACAATATAATTGTCCCCAATGCACACATTCCATAGACATTAAACGACCCTACGCGTTTCAGATACTCATCCTCAGGGGTCCGTATCTTGGTAACTCTGGCCTCATCACCAGCGATATTAGTATTCAACAGCGGATATTCCGCTGTGCGTCACGGGAAGATGCACGTATCGATGTCAACGGCATACTTCATTGCAGGCGCTAGGTTACTATAAACGCTAAACTCCACCCATCGTATTCGGCGGCAACACATGAATTGACCAATCACAACACCCTCTCGATTCGTGACACCTGCCCATGTGACCCCCCGCCGTCAGCTGACAGCCAGGGGTCATCATCGGCCGCATCATACCGAACGCGCAGGCGCAGTGGAAGCCAAGGACGTATCGCCCGGACTGCCAAACACGAGGAGGTAAGCGCTAAAAGATGATGTGTTATAAGTATATCTTGCGGGACAGTATAACACCGCAAGTGGGCAACCTCACAAAGCAACTCAAGAGTAAATAAACACATATGAGGTGGACGAAGTTGCTGAAGTCCCTATTCCTTAGAAAAACTGACAAAACGATCTCTTTATGTGTTGGCTGATCAGTGTAGCCATCTCAAATAGGTAATGCAAAATGCAGATAAACACTCACCCACCCCAAGGTAAACCACCTATAGGGGGATGGTATCACACATTTAGATAAAACATGTATAATTAGTCTGCTCATTTAAACCTGCTGGTTGTATACATTCCAGTCTATGGATCCATTGCGCTTCCTTCCGTAAAATCAGGTTGTCCCAGTCCCCTCCTCTTTTGGGGGGTCTGACGAGTTCAATTGCTTGAAACTTTAACACTGCTGCCTGGCCTTGGTGTTTAGCATGCACGTGCTTGGATATTGGGGTGTCCCTACCATGGATAATATCTCCAACATGCTCCCTAATACGACGACGAAATTGTCGTGCTGTTTTGCCCACGTAATTTAGGGGGCATGGGCATGTAATTAGGTAAACTACTCCTGCTGTCTTGCAATTGACATAATCCCGAATATTGTATTTTTTCTGTGTGACAACACTGGTAAAACTATTCCCTTTAAGAATGAAATCACAGGCTTTACAGCTACCACATCTGAAAGTGCCTGGTATTTGTCTATCCAGCCATGTACCCCTAGGTGAAATGGGGTCGAAACAGCTGTGCATGACTCTGTCCCTTATATTTTTCCCTCTCCGATACGTGACAGATGGCCTCTGTGTGATCTGGTCTACTAAATCTATATCAGAACTGAGAATACGCCAATACCTATTCAGTATCTGCATAATGTCATTTTGTTTTGAGTCATAGGTGCCTATGAGTCTGGTAACTTGTTCTTCTTTCCGTTTTTTAGGGACCAGGAGACATTGCCTATCTGCATCCCTTGCTCCCTCATAGGCCTTCCTAATGACACTCTCGGGGAAGCCTCTATCCTTCAATCTTGTTTTGAGTTCCTGGGCCTGGCACTCAAAATCACCCATAGAGCTACAATTCCTGCGTACTCTCATGAATTGGCCTTTCGGAATGCCACGTTTGAGGGAATAAGGATGACAGCTATTCCATTGCAAAAAACTATTAGTTGCTGTTTCTTTCCGATGTACCTTTGTGCGGATTGTACCTCCTTCCGTTTTAGTGATTTTCAAGTCTAAAAAAGACAGTTCGTTCTCACTGATCTCACATGTAAACCTAAGTCCTACATCATTTTTGTTGAGGGCTGCTACGAACCTATGGAACTCATCTGCTGTAGAGTTCCAGAGAATCAGCACATCATCAATATATCTAATCCATAATCCAACGGATGAAGTCCAATTGACAAATTTGTCCCCAAAAACAATTGTCTCCTCCCACCAGCCAAGAAATAAATTTGCATAGGTGGGAGCAGCAGGACTCCCCATTGCAGTACCACATTGCTGATGAAAGATCTTGTCTTCAAAAATAAATATATTTTTTTCAAGAACAAACTGTAATAACTGCAAAACAAATTGGTTATGGGCAGCAAACTGTGTACCTCTTGATCCCAAATAATACTCGATCGCTTTATAACCACATTTGTGAGGTATGGATGAATACAACGCCTCAACATCCAGACTAGCCAGGATTGTATCTTTCTCCAGAGAAATACCATCAATCTGTTTCAAGACATCCATGGTGTCACGTACATATGATGTAAGACTTAAGACAAACGGGCGCAACACCTGATCAACATAAGTACTCACATTTTGAGTTAAATTATTAATGCCTGAAACAATGGGTCTGCCACGTAAGGGAGGATACCCTTTGTGGATTTTGGGCAGGCTATAAAAACACGCCATAACAGGAAATTGTGGGTACAGGAACCCAAACTCTCCTGCACTAATCAAGGATCTGCTCTTTGCATCACTCAGAATGCTCAGCAACTCCTTCTTGAATAGTGCTGTGGGGTTATCCTTTAAAATGGTGTAACAGTTATGGTTAAACAATATGTCCTCACACATTTTTTTATAATCATCCCTACTCATGACCACAATGTTCCCACCTTTATCAGATGCTTTTAGAACGATGTTCTGTTTTTTCTCTAGAGTGGTCAGAGCTAGTCGTTCGGACCAAGACAAGTTGTTATCCATGCCCCTACTGTCCTGACTAAGATTTTTGATCTCATCTCCCACCATATCCACAAATAAATCCACATTGGTAAAATCTCCTATAGGTGGCAGCTTTCTACTCTTCATTTTTAGGTTGGTGAAGGGACCTAGACCTGGAGCTCTTCCAGATTCCTCTAATAACCCCTCCAAGGCTGCAAGGCCTTCCATATCAGACTCTTCCAACCCTAGTTCCATACATTTTTTTCTATTGTGGTGTTTGAAAAATTTGATCCATTTGAGTTTACGAGCAAATAAATTAAGATCTTTTATCCACGAGAAAGAGTCAAATTTAACTGTGGGGACAAAGGAAAGTCCTTTTTCTAATAATGTGTTCTCTGATGCACTCAAATTGTATTCAGATAGGTTGATAATTTGTAGCCTATCCATATTTTTTCCCTTCACTAATCCTTTTGTCCCCTCAGCATATAGCGGGAAATGGGAGGATTGTTGGCTAAAAAATTGTTGCCACTATTAGAAGAGGCTCTACCACGGCCTCTATTTCTACCTCTAGCTCCTCCCCTAAATTTTTGTTTCCCACCGCTACCACCGAAAAATGGGCCCACTCTTTCAGAGTCTGTGGTTTCACTCTCTGATGTGGAAGGGTCAGATTCCCTCGGCCCCCTATTGGTCTGTTGATATTGTTGTTGTTGTGTATGGACAAAATCATACGCTTTTTTCTCCCTAAATTCCTGTAGATCTCTCTGGAATTGGAAGTGTTTACGTTCCTTAAGATGATTGGTAAACCTCTCTAAAGTTTGTTGGAGAATTTTATCCCGTTTATCAAAACCAGGGGTATCTACCAAGGACTTGGCTGCCTCAATCTCTTTTTTAAGCTCAGCACTAATAGAGTCGAACTGAATTTTTTCTTCCTCTACCAAAATCTGCATCAGCCTAAGTGAACTCCCTGTAATCTCCTGTTCCCACCTTTCTTTTATATTAGCAGTTTTTAATCTTAATGCTGGGACAATGGGGACCCTGAGGCCTCTGGGAACTATCTTGTTCTTTAAATAGTTTTCCAGACTCTGGATCTCCCACCAACTTCTAGTATAATCTTTATGCAATCTATTAAGGTTTTTAAAGGTAGATTTAAGAGACGCACCCTGAACTGTATACACCAGTTCACATTCAGAGAAAACGCTTTTAGCCTCACTCATCCACCCTTCTGTGTTTAAATCTGAGAGTGCAAAGGCTGCCATACCCAGATAAAACGAATAATTAACTGTATAAATTAAATATAATTTCACTGTATAGTTAGATAGAAATCTAATTGTGCTCCCACAATATAAAGAAATTTAATTATAAGGTTCACTGAAATGACAACTGAGTAAAAGGATATCTTTAATAGTAACTAGTTTAAAAACAGGGGTAACACACCACTGTGACATAAGCCCCACCGTGAAAATTAAAAAATGTATTAAACAAAAAAACACTGAGTTATTATGATACCTATATCTCTGTGTTTAAACGATATTTGTAGGAATCAGCATATACCCAGGGCACAACAATAGTACAAGCCCTAGTTGAAGCATAGGTGTCCGACAAAATCGGATCTCCTAACGCTGGGTGTAACACAATATAATTGTCCCCAATGCACACATTCCATAGACATTAAACGACCCTACGCGTTTCAGATACTCATCCTCAGGGGTCCGTATCTTGGTAACTCTGGCCTCATCACCAGCGATATTAGTATTCAACAGCGGATATTCCGCTGTGCGTCACGGGAAGATGCACGTATCGATGTCAACGGCATACTTCATTGCAGGCGCTAGGTTACTATAAACGCTAAACTCCACCCATCGTATTCGGCGGCAACACATGAATTGACCAATCACAACACCCTCTCGATTCGTGACACCTGCCCATGTGACCCCCCGCCGTCAGCTGACAGCCAGGGGTCATCATCGGCCGCATCATACCGAACGCGCAGGCGCAGTGGAAGCCAAGGACGTATCGCCCGGACTGCCAAACACGAGGAGGTAAGCGCTAAAAGATGATGTGTTATAAGTATATCTTGCGGGACAGTATAACACCGCAAGTGGGCAACCTCACAAAGCAACTCAAGAGTAAATAAACACATATGAGGTGGACGAAGTTGCTGAAGTCCCTATTCCTTAGAAAAACTGACAAAACGATCTCTTTATGTGTTGGCTGATCAGTGTAGCCATCTCAAATAGGTAATGCAAAATGCAGATAAACACTCACCCACCCCAAGGTAAACCACCTATAGGGGGATGGTATCACACATTTAGATAAAACATGTATAATTAGTCTGCTCATTTAAACCTGCTGGTTGTATACATTCCAGTCTATGGATCCATTGCGCTTCCTTCCGTAAAATCAGGTTGTCCCAGTCCCCTCCTCTTTTGGGGGGTCTGACGAGTTCAATTGCTTGAAACTTTAACACTGCTGCCTGGCCTTGGTGTTTAGCATGCACGTGCTTGGATATTGGGGTGTCCCTACCATGGATAATATCTCCAACATGCTCCCTAATACGACGACGAAATTGTCGTGCTGTTTTGCCCACGTAATTTAGGGGGCATGGGCATGTAATTAGGTAAACTACTCCTGCTGTCTTGCAATTGACATAATCCCGAATATTGTATTTTTTCTGTGTGACAACACTGGTAAAACTATTCCCTTTAAGAATGAAATCACAGGCTTTACAGCTACCACATCTGAAAGTGCCTGGTATTTGTCTATCCAGCCATGTACCCCTAGGTGAAATGGGGTCGAAACAGCTGTGCATGACTCTGTCCCTTATATTTTTCCCTCTCCGATACGTGACAGATGGCCTCTGTGTGATCTGGTCTACTAAATCTATATCAGAACTGAGAATACGCCAATACCTATTCAGTATCTGCATAATGTCATTTTGTTTTGAGTCATAGGTGCCTATGAGTCTGGTAACTTGTTCTTCTTTCCGTTTTTTAGGGACCAGGAGACATTGCCTATCTGCATCCCTTGCTCCCTCATAGGCCTTCCTAATGACACTCTCGGGGAAGCCTCTATCCTTCAATCTTGTTTTGAGTTCCTGGGCCTGGCACTCAAAATCACCCATAGAGCTACAATTCCTGCGTACTCTCATGAATTGGCCTTTCGGAATGCCACGTTTGAGGGAATAAGGATGACAGCTATTCCATTGCAAAAAACTATTAGTTGCTGTTTCTTTCCGATGTACCTTTGTGCGGATTGTACCTCCTTCCGTTTTAGTGATTTTCAAGTCTAAAAAAGACAGTTCGTTCTCACTGATCTCACATGTAAACCTAAGTCCTACATCATTTTTGTTGAGGGCTGCTACGAACCTATGGAACTCATCTGCTGTAGAGTTCCAGAGAATCAGCACATCATCAATATATCTAATCCATAATCCAACGGATGAAGTCCAATTGACAAATTTGTCCCCAAAAACAATTGTCTCCTCCCACCAGCCAAGAAATAAATTTGCATAGGTGGGAGCAGCAGGACTCCCCATTGCAGTACCACATTGCTGATGAAAGATCTTGTCTTCAAAAATAAATATATTTTTTTCAAGAACAAACTGTAATAACTGCAAAACAAATTGGTTATGGGCAGCAAACTGTGTACCTCTTGATCCCAAATAATACTCGATCGCTTTATAACCACATTTGTGAGGTATGGATGAATACAACGCCTCAACATCCAGACTAGCCAGGATTGTATCTTTCTCCAGAGAAATACCATCAATCTGTTTCAAGACATCCATGGTGTCACGTACATATGATGTAAGACTTAAGACAAACGGGCGCAACACCTGATCAACATAAGTACTCACATTTTGAGTTAAATTATTAATGCCTGAAACAATGGGTCTGCCACGTAAGGGAGGATACCCTTTGTGGATTTTGGGCAGGCTATAAAAACACGCCATAACAGGAAATTGTGGGTACAGGAACCCAAACTCTCCTGCACTAATCAAGGATCTGCTCTTTGCATCACTCAGAATGCTCAGCAACTCCTTCTTGAATAGTGCTGTGGGGTTATCCTTTAAAATGGTGTAACAGTTATGGTTAAACAATATGTCCTCACACATTTTTTTATAATCATCCCTACTCATGACCACAATGTTCCCACCTTTATCAGATGCTTTTAGAACGATGTTCTGTTTTTTCTCTAGAGTGGTCAGAGCTAGTCGTTCGGACCAAGACAAGTTGTTATCCATGCCCCTACTGTCCTGACTAAGATTTTTGATCTCATCTCCCACCATATCCACAAATAAATCCACATTGGTAAAATCTCCTATAGGTGGCAGCTTTCTACTCTTCATTTTTAGGTTGGTGAAGGGACCTAGTAGACCTGGAGCTCTTCCAGATTCCTCTAATAACCCCTCCAAGGCTGCAAGGCCTTCCATATCAGACTCTTCCAACCCTAGTTCCATACATTTTTTTCTATTGTGGTGTTTGAAAAATTTGATCCATTTGAGTTTACGAGCAAATAAATTAAGATCTTTTATCCACGAGAAAGAGTCAAATTTAACTGATATGGAAGGCCTTGCAGCCTTGGAGGGGTTATTAGAGGAATCTGGAAGAGCTCCAGGTCTAGGTCCCTTCACCAACCTAAAAATGAAGAGTAGAAAGCTGCCACCTATAGGAGATTTTACCAATGTGGATTTATTTGTGGATATGGTGGGAGATGAGATCAAAAATCTTAGTCAGGACAGTAGGGGCATGGATAACAACTTGTCTTGGTCCGATAAAGGTGGGAACATTGTGGTCATGAGTAGGGATGATTATAAAAAAATGTGTGAGGACATATTGTTTAACCATAACTGTTACACCATTTTAAAGGATAACCCCACAGCACTATTCAAGAAGGAGTTGCTGAGCATTCTGAGTGATGCAAAGAGCAGATCCTTGATTAGTGCAGGAGAGTTTGGGTTCCTGTACCCACAATTTCCTGTTATGGCGTGTTTTTATAGCCTGCCCAAAATCCACAAAGGGTATCCTCCCTTACGTGGCAGACCCATTGTTTCAGGCATTAATAATTTAACTCAAAATGTGAGTACTTATGTTGATCAGGTGTTGCGTCCGTTTGTCTTAAGTCTTACATCATATGTACGTGACACCATGGATGTCTTGAAACAGATTGATGGTATTTCTCTGGAGAAAGATACAATCCTGGCTAGTCTGGATGTTGAGGCGTTGTATTCATCCATACCTCACAAATGTGGTTATAAAGCGATCGAGTATTATTTGGGATCAAGAGGTACACAGTTTGCTGCCCATAACCAATTTGTTTTGCAGTTATTACAGTTTGTTCTTGAAAAAAATATATTTATTTTTGAAGACAAGATCTTTCATCAGCAATGTGGTACTGCAATGGGGAGTCCTGCTGCTCCCACCTATGCAAATTTATTTCTTGGCTGGTGGGAGGAGACAATTGTTTTTGGGGACAAATTTGTCAATTGGACTTCATCCGTTGGATTATGGATTAGATATATTGATGATGTGCTGATTCTCTGGAACTCTACAGCAGATGAGTTCCATAGGTTCGTAGCAGCCCTCAACAAAAATGATGTAGGACTTAGGTTTACATGTGAGATCAGTGAGAACGAACTGTCTTTTTTAGACTTGAAAATCACTAAAACGGAAGGAGGTACAATCCGCACAAAGGTACATCGGAAAGAAACAGCAACTAATAGTTTTTTGCAATGGAATAGCTGTCATCCTTATTCCCTCAAACGTGGCATTCCGAAAGGCCAATTCATGAGAGTACGCAGGAATTGTAGCTCTATGGGTGATTTTGAGTGCCAGGCCCAGGAACTCAAAACAAGATTGAAGGATAGAGGCTTCCCCGAGAGTGTCATTAGGAAGGCCTATGAGGGAGCAAGGGATGCAGATAGGCAATGTCTCCTGGTCCCTAAAAAACGGAAAGAAGAACAAGTTACCAGACTCATAGGCACCTATGACTCAAAACAAAATGACATTATGCAGATACTGAATAGGTATTGGCGTATTCTCAGTTCTGATATAGATTTAGTAGACCAGATCACACAGAGGCCATCTGTCACGTATCGGAGAGGGAAAAATATAAGGGACAGAGTCATGCACAGCTGTTTCGACCCCATTTCACCTAGGGGTACATGGCTGGATAGACAAATACCAGGCACTTTCAGATGTGGTAGCTGTAAAGCCTGTGATTTCATTCTTAAAGGGAATAGTTTTACCAGTGTTGTCACACAGAAAAAATACAATATTCGGGATTATGTCAATTGCAAGACAGCAGGAGTAGTTTACCTAATTACATGCCCATGCCCCCTAAATTACGTGGGCAAAACAGCACGACAATTTCGTCGTCGTATTAGGGAGCATGTTGGAGATATTATCCATGGTAGGGACACCCCAATATCCAAGCACGTGCATGCTAAACACCAAGGCCAGGCAGCAGTGTTAAAGTTTCAAGCAATTGAACTCGTCAGACCCCCCAAAAGAGGAGGGGACTGGGACAACCTGATTTTACGGAAGGAAGCGCAATGGATCCATAGACTGGAATGTATACAACCAGCAGGTTTAAATGAGCAGACTAATTATACATGTTTTATCTAAATGTGTGATACCATCCCCCTATAGGTGGTTTACCTTGGGGTGGGTGAGTGTTTATCTGCATTTTGCATTACCTATTTGAGATGGCTACACTGATCAGCCAACACATAAAGAGATCGTTTTGTCAGTTTTTCTAAGGAATAGGGACTTCAGCAACTTCGTCCACCTCATATGTGTTTATTTACTCTTGAGTTGCTTTGTGAGGTTGCCCACTTGCGGTGTTATACTGTCCCGCAAGATATACTTATAACACATCATCTTTTAGCGCTTACCTCCTCGTGTTTGGCAGTCCGGGCGATACGTCCTTGGCTTCCACTGCGCCTGCGCGTTCGGTATGATGCGGCCGATGATGACCCCTGGCTGTCAGCTGACGGCGGGGGGTCACATGGGCAGGTGTCACGAATCGAGAGGGTGTTGTGATTGGTCAATTCATGTGTTGCCGCCGAATACGATGGGTGGAGTTTAGCGTTTATAGTAACCTAGCGCCTGCAATGAAGTATGCCGTTGACATCGATACGTGCATCTTCCCGTGACGCACAGCGGAATATCCGCTGTTGAATACTAATATCGCTGGTGATGAGGCCAGAGTTACCAAGATACGGACCCCTGAGGATGAGTATCTGAAACGCGTAGGGTCGTTTAATGTCTATGGAATGTGTGCATTGGGGACAATTATATTGTGTTACACCCAGCGTTAGGAGATCCGATTTTGTCGGACACCTATGCTTCAACTAGGGCTTGTACTATTGTTGTGCCCTGGGTATATGCTGATTCCTACAAATATCGTTTAAACACAGAGATATAGGTATCATAATAACTCAGTGTTTTTTTGTTTAATACATTTTTTAATTTTCACGGTGGGGCTTATGTCACAGTGGTGTGTTACCCCTGTTTTTAAACTAGTTACTATTAAAGATATCCTTTTACTCAGTTGTCATTTCAGTGAACCTTATAATTAAATTTCTTTATATTGTGGGAGCACAATTAGATTTCTATCTAACTATACAGTGAAATTATATTTAATTTATACAGTTAATTATTCGTTTTATCTGGGTATGGCAGCCTTTGCACTCTCAGATTTAAACACAGAAGGGTGGATGAGTGAGGCTAAAAGCGTTTTCTCTGAATGTGAACTGGTGTATACAGTTCAGGGTGCGTCTCTTAAATCTACCTTTAAAAACCTTAATAGATTGCATAAAGATTATACTAGAAGTTGGTGGGAGATCCAGAGTCTGGAAAACTATTTAAAGAACAAGATAGTTCCCAGAGGCCTCAGGGTCCCCATTGTCCCAGCATTAAGATTAAAAACTGCTAATATAAAAGAAAGGTGGGAACAGGAGATTACAGGGAGTTCACTTAGGCTGATGCAGATTTTGGTAGAGGAAGAAAAAATTCAGTTCGACTCTATTAGTGCTGAGCTTAAAAAAGAGATTGAGGCAGCCAAGTCCTTGGTAGATACCCCTGGTTTTGATAAACGGGATAAAATTCTCCAACAAACTTTAGAGAGGTTTACCAATCATCTTAAGGAACGTAAACACTTCCAATTCCAGAGAGATCTACAGGAATTTAGGGAGAAAAAAGCGTATGATTTTGTCCATACACAACAACAACAATATCAACAGACCAATAGGGGGCCGAGGGAATCTGACCCTTCCACATCAGAGAGTGAAACCACAGACTCTGAAAGAGTGGGCCCATTTTTCGGTGGTAGCGGTGGGAAACAAAAATTTAGGGGAGGAGCTAGAGGTAGAAATAGAGGCCGTGGTAGAGCCTCTTCTAATAGTGGCAACAATTTTTTAGCCAACAATCCTCCCATTTCCCGCTATATGCTGAGGGGACAAAAGGATTAGTGAAGGGAAAAAATATGGATAGGCTACAAATTATCAACCTATCTGAATACAATTTGAGTGCATCAGAGAACACATTATTAGAAAAAGGACTTTCCTTTGTCCCCACAGTTAAATTTGACTCTTTCTCGTGGATAAAAGATCTTAATTTATTTGCTCGTAAACTCAAATGGATCAAATTTTTCAAACACCACAATAGAAAAAAATGTATGGAACTAGGGTTGGAAGAGTCTGATATGGAAGGCCTTGCAGCCTTGGAGGGGTTATTAGAGGAATCTGGAAGAGCTCCAGGTCTAGGTCCCTTCACCAACCTAAAAATGAAGAGTAGAAAGCTGCCACCTATAGGAGATTTTACCAATGTGGATTTATTTGTGGATATGGTGGGAGATGAGATCAAAAATCTTAGTCAGGACAGTAGGGGCATGGATAACAACTTGTCTTGGTCCGAACGACTAGCTCTGACCACTCTAGAGAAAAAACAGAACATCGTTCTAAAAGCATCTGATAAAGGTGGGAACATTGTGGTCATGAGTAGGGATGATTATAAAAAAATGTGTGAGGACATATTGTTTAACCATAACTGTTACACCATTTTAAAGGATAACCCCACAGCACTATTCAAGAAGGAGTTGCTGAGCATTCTGAGTGATGCAAAGAGCAGATCCTTGATTAGTGCAGGAGAGTTTGGGTTCCTGTACCCACAATTTCCTGTTATGGCGTGTTTTTATAGCCTGCCCAAAATCCACAAAGGGTATCCTCCCTTACGTGGCAGACCCATTGTTTCAGGCATTAATAATTTAACTCAAAATGTGAGTACTTATGTTGATCAGGTGTTGCGCCCGTTTGTCTTAAGTCTTACATCATATGTACGTGACACCATGGATGTCTTGAAACAGATTGATGGTATTTCTCTGGAGAAAGATACAATCCTGGCTAGTCTGGATGTTGAGGCGTTGTATTCATCCATACCTCACAAATGTGGTTATAAAGCGATCGAGTATTATTTGGGATCAAGAGGTACACAGTTTGCTGCCCATAACCAATTTGTTTTGCAGTTATTACAGTTTGTTCTTGAAAAAAATATATTTATTTTTGAAGACAAGATCTTTCATCAGCAATGTGGTACTGCAATGGGGAGTCCTGCTGCTCCCACCTATGCAAATTTATTTCTTGGCTGGTGGGAGGAGACAATTGTTTTTGGGGACAAATTTGTCAATTGGACTTCATCCGTTGGATTATGGATTAGATATATTGATGATGTGCTGATTCTCTGGAACTCTACAGCAGATGAGTTCCATAGGTTCGTAGCAGCCCTCAACAAAAATGATGTAGGACTTAGGTTTACATGTGAGATCAGTGAGAACGAACTGTCTTTTTTAGACTTGAAAATCACTAAAACGGAAGGAGGTACAATCCGCACAAAGGTACATCGGAAAGAAACAGCAACTAATAGTTTTTTGCAATGGAATAGCTGTCATCCTTATTCCCTCAAACGTGGCATTCCGAAAGGCCAATTCATGAGAGTACGCAGGAATTGTAGCTCTATGGGTGATTTTGAGTGCCAGGCCCAGGAACTCAAAACAAGATTGAAGGATAGAGGCTTCCCCGAGAGTGTCATTAGGAAGGCCTATGAGGGAGCAAGGGATGCAGATAGGCAATGTCTCCTGGTCCCTAAAAAACGGAAAGAAGAACAAGTTACCAGACTCATAGGCACCTATGACTCAAAACAAAATGACATTATGCAGATACTGAATAGGTATTGGCGTATTCTCAGTTCTGATATAGATTTAGTAGACCAGATCACACAGAGGCCATCTGTCACGTATCGGAGAGGGAAAAATATAAGGGACAGAGTCATGCACAGCTGTTTCGACCCCATTTCACCTAGGGGTACATGGCTGGATAGACAAATACCAGGCACTTTCAGATGTGGTAGCTGTAAAGCCTGTGATTTCATTCTTAAAGGGAATAGTTTTACCAGTGTTGTCACACAGAAAAAATACAATATTCGGGATTATGTCAATTGCAAGACAGCAGGAGTAGTTTACCTAATTACATGCCCATGCCCCCTAAATTACGTGGGCAAAACAGCACGACAATTTCGTCGTCGTATTAGGGAGCATGTTGGAGATATTATCCATGGTAGGGACACCCCAATATCCAAGCACGTGCATGCTAAACACCAAGGTCAGGCAGCAGTGTTAAAGTTTCAAGCAATTGAACTCGTCAGACCCCCCAAAAGAGGAGGGGACTGGGACAACCTGATTTTACGGAAGGAAGCGCAATGGATCCATAGACTGGAATGTATACAACCAGCAGGTTTAAATGAGCAGACTAATTAGACATGTTTTATCTAAATGTGTGATACCATCCCCCTATAGGTGGTTTACCTTGGGGTGGGTGAGTGTTTATCTGCATTTTGCATTACCTATTTGAGATGGCTACACTGATCAGCCAACACATAAAGAGATCGTTTTGTCAGTTTTTCTAAGGAATAGGGACTTCAGCAACTTCGTCCACCTCATATGTGTTTATTTACTCTTGAGTTGCTTTGTGAGGTTGCCCACTTGCGGTGTTATACTGTCCCGCAAGATATACTTATAACACATCATCTTTTAGCGCTTACCTCCTCGTGTTTGGCAGTCCGGGCGATACGTCCTTGGCTTCCACTGCGCCTGCGCGTTCGGTATGATGCGGCCGATGATGACCCCTGGCTGTCAGCTGACGGCGGGGGGTCACATGGGCAGGTGTCACGAATCGAGAGGGTGTTGTGATTGGTCAATTCATGTGTTGCCGCCGAATACGATGGGTGGAGTTTAGCGTTTATAGTAACCTAGCGCCTGCAATGAAGTATGCCGTTGACATCGATACGTGCATCTTCCCGTGACGCACAGCGGAATATCCGCTGTTGAATACTAATATCGCTGGTGATGAGGCCAGAGTTACCAAGATACGGACCCCTGAGGATGAGTATCTGAAACGCGTAGGGTCGTTTAATGTCTATGGAATGTGTGCATTGGGGACAATTATATTGTGTTACACCCAGCGTTAGGAGATCCGATTTTGTCGGACACCTATGCTTCAACTAGGGCTTGTACTATTGTTGTGCCCTGGGTATATGCTGATTCCTACAAATATCGTTTAAACACAGAGATATAGGTATCATAATAACTCAGTGTTTTTTTGTTTAATACATTTTTTAATTTTCACGGTGGGGCTTATGTCACAGTGGTGTGTTACCCCTGTTTTTAAACTAGTTACTATTAAAGATATCCTTTTACTCAGTTGTCATTTCAGTGAACCTTATAATTAAATTTCTTTATATTGTGGGAGCACAATTAGATTTCTATCTAACTATACAGTGAAATTATATTTAATTTATACAGTTAATTATTCGTTTTATCTGGGTATGGCAGCCTTTGCACTCTCAGATTTAAACACAGAAGGGTGGATGAGTGAGGCTAAAAGCGTTTTCTCTGAATGTGAACTGGTGTATACAGTTCAGGGTGCGTCTCTTAAATCTACCTTTAAAAACCTTAATAGATTGCATAAAGATTATACTAGAAGTTGGTGGGAGATCCAGAGTCTGGAAAACTATTTAAAGAACAAGATAGTTCCCAGAGGCCTCAGGGTCCCCATTGTCCCAGCATTAAGATTAAAAACTGCTAATATAAAAGAAAGGTGGGAACAGGAGATTACAGGGAGTTCACTTAGGCTGATGCAGATTTTGGTAGAGGAAGAAAAAATTCAGTTCGACTCTATTAGTGCTGAGCTTAAAAAAGAGATTGAGGCAGCCAAGTCCTTGGTAGATACCCCTGGTTTTGATAAACGGGATAAAATTCTCCAACAAACTTTAGAGAGGTTTACCAATCATCTTAAGGAACGTAAACACTTCCAATTCCAGAGAGATCTACAGGAATTTAGGGAGAAAAAAGCGTATGATTTTGTCCATACACAACAACAACAATATCAACAGACCAATAGGGGGCCGAGGGAATCTGACCCTTCCACATCAGAGAGTGAAACCACAGACTCTGAAAGAGTGGGCCCATTTTTCGGTGGTAGCGGTGGGAAACAAAAATTTAGGGGAGGAGCTAGAGGTAGAAATAGAGGCCGTGGTAGAGCCTCTTCTAATAGTGGCAACAATTTTTTAGCCAACAATCCTCCCATTTCCCGCTATATGCTGAGGGGACAAAAGGATTAGTGAAGGGAAAAAATATGGATAGGCTACAAATTATCAACCTATCTGAATACAATTTGAGTGCATCAGAGAACACATTATTAGAAAAAGGACTTTCCTTTGTCCCCACAGTTAAATTTGACTCTTTCTCGTGGATAAAAGATCTTAATTTATTTGCTCGTAAACTCAAATGGATCAAATTTTTCAAACACCACAATAGAAAAAAATGTATGGAACTAGGGTTGGAAGAGTCTGATATGGAAGGCCTTGCAGCCTTGGAGGGGTTATTAGAGGAATCTGGAAGAGCTCCAGGTCTAGGTCCCTTCACCAACCTAAAAATGAAGAGTAGAAAGCTGCCACCTATAGGAGATTTTACCAATGTGGATTTATTTGTGGATATGGTGGGAGATGAGATCAAAAATCTTAGTCAGGACAGTAGGGGCATGGATAACAACTTGTCTTGGTCCGAACGACTAGCTCTGACCACTCTAGAGAAAAAACAGAACATCGTTCTAAAAGCATCTGATAAAGGTGGGAACATTGTGGTCATGAGTAGGGATGATTATAAAAAAATGTGTGAGGACATATTGTTTAACCATAACTGTTACACCATTTTAAAGGATAACCCCACAGCACTATTCAAGAAGGAGTTGCTGAGCATTCTGAGTGATGCAAAGAGCAGATCCTTGATTAGTGCAGGAGAGTTTGGGTTCCTGTACCCACAATTTCCTGTTATGGCGTGTTTTTATAGCCTGCCCAAAATCCACAAAGGGTATCCTCCCTTACGTGGCAGACCCATTGTTTCAGGCATTAATAATTTAACTCAAAATGTGAGTACTTATGTTGATCAGGTGTTGCGCCCGTTTGTCTTAAGTCTTACATCATATGTACGTGACACCATGGATGTCTTGAAACAGATTGATGGTATTTCTCTGGAGAAAGATACAATCCTGGCTAGTCTGGATGTTGAGGCGTTGTATTCATCCATACCTCACAAATGTGGTTATAAAGCGATCGAGTATTATTTGGGATCAAGAGGTACACAGTTTGCTGCCCATAACCAATTTGTTTTGCAGTTATTACAGTTTGTTCTTGAAAAAAATATATTTATTTTTGAAGACAAGATCTTTCATCAGCAATGTGGTACTGCAATGGGGAGTCCTGCTGCTCCCACCTATGCAAATTTATTTCTTGGCTGGTGGGAGGAGACAATTGTTTTTGGGGACAAATTTGTCAATTGGACTTCATCCGTTGGATTATGGATTAGATATATTGATGATGTGCTGATTCTCTGGAACTCTACAGCAGATGAGTTCCATAGGTTCGTAGCAGCCCTCAACAAAAATGATGTAGGACTTAGGTTTACATGTGAGATCAGTGAGAACGAACTGTCTTTTTTAGACTTGAAAATCACTAAAACGGAAGGAGGTACAATCCGCACAAAGGTACATCGGAAAGAAACAGCAACTAATAGTTTTTTGCAATGGAATAGCTGTCATCCTTATTCCCTCAAACGTGGCATTCCGAAAGGCCAATTCATGAGAGTACGCAGGAATTGTAGCTCTATGGGTGATTTTGAGTGCCAGGCCCAGGAACTCAAAACAAGATTGAAGGATAGAGGCTTCCCCGAGAGTGTCATTAGGAAGGCCTATGAGGGAGCAAGGGATGCAGATAGGCAATGTCTCCTGGTCCCTAAAAAACGGAAAGAAGAACAAGTTACCAGACTCATAGGCACCTATGACTCAAAACAAAATGACATTATGCAGATACTGAATAGGTATTGGCGTATTCTCAGTTCTGATATAGATTTAGTAGACCAGATCACACAGAGGCCATCTGTCACGTATCGGAGAGGGAAAAATATAAGGGACAGAGTCATGCACAGCTGTTTCGACCCCATTTCACCTAGGGGTACATGGCTGGATAGACAAATACCAGGCACTTTCAGATGTGGTAGCTGTAAAGCCTGTGATTTCATTCTTAAAGGGAATAGTTTTACCAGTGTTGTCACACAGAAAAAATACAATATTCGGGATTATGTCAATTGCAAGACAGCAGGAGTAGTTTACCTAATTACATGCCCATGCCCCCTAAATTACGTGGGCAAAACAGCACGACAATTTCGTCGTCGTATTAGGGAGCATGTTGGAGATATTATCCATGGTAGGGACACCCCAATATCCAAGCACGTGCATGCTAAACACCAAGGCCAGGCAGCAGTGTTAAAGTTTCAAGCAATTGAACTCGTCAGACCCCCCAAAAGAGGAGGGGACTGGGACAACCTGATTTTACGGAAGGAAGCGCAATGGATCCATAGACTGGAATGTATACAACCAGCAGGTTTAAATGAGCAGACTAATTATACATGTTTTATCTAAATGTGTGATACCATCCCCCTATAGGTGGTTTACCTTGGGGTGGGTGAGTGTTTATCTGCATTTTGCATTACCTATTTGAGATGGCTACACTGATCAGCCAACACATAAAGAGATCGTTTTGTCAGTTTTTCTAAGGAATAGGGACTTCAGCAACTTCGTCCACCTCATATGTGTTTATTTACTCTTGAGTTGCTTTGTGAGGTTGCCCACTTGCGGTGTTATACTGTCCCGCAAGATATACTTATAACACATCATCTTTTAGCGCTTACCTCCTCGTGTTTGGCAGTCCGGGCGATACGTCCTTGGCTTCCACTGCGCCTGCGCGTTCGGTATGATGCGGCCGATGATGACCCCTGGCTGTCAGCTGACGGCGGGGGGTCACATGGGCAGGTGTCACGAATCGAGAGGGTGTTGTGATTGGTCAATTCATGTGTTGCCGCCGAATACGATGGGTGGAGTTTAGCGTTTATAGTAACCTAGCGCCTGCAATGAAGTATGCCGTTGACATCGATACGTGCATCTTCCCGTGACGCACAGCGGAATATCCGCTGTTGAATACTAATATCGCTGGTGATGAGGCCAGAGTTACCAAGATACGGACCCCTGAGGATGAGTATCTGAAACGCGTAGGGTCGTTTAATGTCTATGGAATGTGTGCATTGGGGACAATTATATTGTGTTACACCCAGCGTTAGGAGATCCGATTTTGTCGGACACCTATGCTTCAACTAGGGCTTGTACTATTGTTGTGCCCTGGGTATATGCTGATTCCTACAAATATCGTTTAAACACAGAGATATAGGTATCATAATAACTCAGTGTTTTTTTGTTTAATACATTTTTTAATTTTCACGGTGGGGCTTATGTCACAGTGGTGTGTTACCCCTGTTTTTAAACTAGTTACTATTAAAGATATCCTTTTACTCAGTTGTCATTTCAGTGAACCTTATAATTAAATTTCTTTATATTGTGGGAGCACAATTAGATTTCTATCTAACTATACAGTGAAATTATATTTAATTTATACAGTTAATTATTCGTTTTATCTGGGTATGGCAGCCTTTGCACTCTCAGATTTAAACACAGAAGGGTGGATGAGTGAGGCTAAAAGCGTTTTCTCTGAATGTGAACTGGTGTATACAGTTCAGGGTGCGTCTCTTAAATCTACCTTTAAAAACCTTAATAGATTGCATAAAGATTATACTAGAAGTTGGTGGGAGATCCAGAGTCTGGAAAACTATTTAAAGAACAAGATAGTTCCCAGAGGCCTCAGGGTCCCCATTGTCCCAGCATTAAGATTAAAAACTGCTAATATAAAAGAAAGGTGGGAACAGGAGATTACAGGGAGTTCACTTAGGCTGATGCAGATTTTGGTAGAGGAAGAAAAAATTCAGTTCGACTCTATTAGTGCTGAGCTTAAAAAAGAGATTGAGGCAGCCAAGTCCTTGGTAGATACCCCTGGTTTTGATAAACGGGATAAAATTCTCCAACAAACTTTAGAGAGGTTTACCAATCATCTTAAGGAACGTAAACACTTCCAATTCCAGAGAGATCTACAGGAATTTAGGGAGAAAAAAGCGTATGATTTTGTCCATACACAACAACAACAATATCAACAGACCAATAGGGGGCCGAGGGAATCTGACCCTTCCACATCAGAGAGTGAAACCACAGACTCTGAAAGAGTGGGCCCATTTTTCGGTGGTAGCGGTGGGAAACAAAAATTTAGGGGAGGAGCTAGAGGTAGAAATAGAGGCCGTGGTAGAGCCTCTTCTAATAGTGGCAACAATTTTTTAGCCAACAATCCTCCCATTTCCCGCTATATGCTGAGGGGACAAAAGGATTAGTGAAGGGAAAAAATATGGATAGGCTACAAATTATCAACCTATCTGAATACAATTTGAGTGCATCAGAGAACACATTATTAGAAAAAGGACTTTCCTTTGTCCCCACAGTTAAATTTGACTCTTTCTCGTGGATAAAAGATCTTAATTTATTTGCTCGTAAACTCAAATGGATCAAATTTTTCAAACACCACAATAGAAAAAAATGTATGGAACTAGGGTTGGAAGAGTCTGATATGGAAGGCCTTGCAGCCTTGGAGGGGTTATTAGAGGAATCTGGAAGAGCTCCAGGTCTAGGTCCCTTCACCAACCTAAAAATGAAGAGTAGAAAGCTGCCACCTATAGGAGATTTTACCAATGTGGATTTATTTGTGGATATGGTGGGAGATGAGATCAAAAATCTTAGTCAGGACAGTAGGGGCATGGATAACAACTTGTCTTGGTCCGAACGACTAGCTCTGACCACTCTAGAGAAAAAACAGAACATCGTTCTAAAAGCATCTGATAAAGGTGGGAACATTGTGGTCATGAGTAGGGATGATTATAAAAAAATGTGTGAGGACATATTGTTTAACCATAACTGTTACACCATTTTAAAGGATAACCCCACAGCACTATTCAAGAAGGAGTTGCTGAGCATTCTGAGTGATGCAAAGAGCAGATCCTTGATTAGTGCAGGAGAGTTTGGGTTCCTGTACCCACAATTTCCTGTTATGGCGTGTTTTTATAGCCTGCCCAAAATCCACAAAGGGTATCCTCCCTTACGTGGCAGACCCATTGTTTCAGGCATTAATAATTTAACTCAAAATGTGAGTACTTATGTTGATCAGGTGTTGCGCCCGTTTGTCTTAAGTCTTACATCATATGTACGTGACACCATGGATGTCTTGAAACAGATTGATGGTATTTCTCTGGAGAAAGATACAATCCTGGCTAGTCTGGATGTTGAGGCGTTGTATTCATCCATACCTCACAAATGTGGTTATAAAGCGATCGAGTATTATTTGGGATCAAGAGGTACACAGTTTGCTGCCCATAACCAATTTGTTTTGCAGTTATTACAGTTTGTTCTTGAAAAAAATATATTTATTTTTGAAGACAAGATCTTTCATCAGCAATGTGGTACTGCAATGGGGAGTCCTGCTGCTCCCACCTATGCAAATTTATTTCTTGGCTGGTGGGAGGAGACAATTGTTTTTGGGGACAAATTTGTCAATTGGACTTCATCCGTTGGATTATGGATTAGATATATTGATGATGTGCTGATTCTCTGGAACTCTACAGCAGATGAGTTCCATAGGTTCGTAGCAGCCCTCAACAAAAATGATGTAGGACTTAGGTTTACATGTGAGATCAGTGAGAACGAACTGTCTTTTTTAGACTTGAAAATCACTAAAACGGAAGGAGGTACAATCCGCACAAAGGTACATCGGAAAGAAACAGCAACTAATAGTTTTTTGCAATGGAATAGCTGTCATCCTTATTCCCTCAAACGTGGCATTCCGAAAGGCCAATTCATGAGAGTACGCAGGAATTGTAGCTCTATGGGTGATTTTGAGTGCCAGGCCCAGGAACTCAAAACAAGATTGAAGGATAGAGGCTTCCCCGAGAGTGTCATTAGGAAGGCCTATGAGGGAGCAAGGGATGCAGATAGGCAATGTCTCCTGGTCCCTAAAAAACGGAAAGAAGAACAAGTTACCAGACTCATAGGCACCTATGACTCAAAACAAAATGACATTATGCAGATACTGAATAGGTATTGGCGTATTCTCAGTTCTGATATAGATTTAGTAGACCAGATAACACAGAGGCCATCTGTCACGTATCGGAGAGGGAAAAATATAAGGGACAGAGTCATGCACAGCTGTTTCGACCCCATTTCACCTAGGGGTACATGGCTGGATAGACAAATACCAGGCACTTTCAGATGTGGTAGCTGTAAAGCCTGTGATTTCATTCTTAAAGGGAATAGTTTTACCAGTGTTGTCACACAGAAAAAATACAATATTCGGGATTATGTCAATTGCAAGACAGCAGGAGTAGTTTACCTAATTACATGCCCATGCCCCCTAAATTACGTGGGCAAAACAGCACGACAATTTCGTCGTCGTATTAGGGAGCATGTTGGAGATATTATCCATGGTAGGGACACCCCAATATCCAAGCACGTGCATGCTAAACACCAAGGCCAGGCAGCAGTGTTAAAGTTTCAAGCAATTGAACTCGTCAGACCCCCCAAAAGAGGAGGGGACTGGGACAACCTGATTTTACGGAAGGAAGCGCAATGGATCCATAGACTGGAATGTATACAACCAGCAGGTTTAAATGAGCAGACTAATTATACATGTTTTATCTAAATGTGTGATACCATCCCCTATAGGTGGTTTACCTTGGGGTGGGTGAGTGTTTATCTGCATTTTGCATTACCTATTTGAGATGGCTACACTGATCAGCCAACACATAAAGAGATCGTTTTGTCAGTTTTTCTAAGGAATAGGGACTTCAGCAACTTCGTCCACCTCATATGTGTTTATTTACTCTTGAGTTGCTTTGTGAGGTTGCCCACTTGCGGTGTTATACTGTCCCGCAAGATATACTTATAACACATCATCTTTTAGCGCTTACCTCCTCGTGTTTGGCAGTCCGGGCGATTCGTCCTTGGCTTCCACTGCGCCTGCGCGTTCGGTATGATGCGGCCGATGATGACCCCTGGCTGTCAGCTGACGGCGGGGGGTCACATGGGCAGGTGTCACGAATCGAGAGGGTGTTGTGATTGGTCAATTCATGTGTTGCCGCCGAATACGATGGGTGGAGTTTAGCGTTTATAGTAACCTAGCGCCTGCAATGAAGTATGCCGTTGACATCGATACGTGCATCTTCCCGTGACGCACAGCGGAATATCCGCTGTTGAATACTAATATCGCTGGTGATGAGGCCAGAGTTACCAAGATACGGACCCCTGAGGATGAGTATCTGAAACGCGTAGGGTCGTTTAATGTCTATGGAATGTGTGCATTGGGGACAATTATATTGTGTTACACCCAGCGTTAGGAGATCCGATTTTGTCGGACACCTATGCTTCAACTAGGGCTTGTACTATTGTTGTGCCCTGGGTATATGCTGATTCCTACAAATATCGTTTAAACACAGAGATATAGGTATCATAATAACTCAGTGTTTTTTTGTTTAATACATTTTTTAATTTTCACGGTGGGGCTTATGTCACAGTGGTGTGTTACCCCTGTTTTTAAACTAGTTACTATTAAAGATATCCTTTTACTCAGTTGTCATTTCAGTGAACCTTATAATTAAATTTCTTTATATTGTGGGAGCACAATTAGATTTCTATCTAACTATACAGTGAAATTATCCCCGCGTTCGTAACAACTTGACCAATAAAATGAACACATTAAAAAAAACCTCAAAAAACAACGGCAAAATTCGCTCTTTTCTCCCATTCCACCCATAAAAAATTAAATAAAAATTAATCTATAAGTCCTATGTACCCCAAAATAGTACTAATGAAAACATAAATGATCGCTTTCGATCGCTGCATCTAAGGGGTTAATGGCAGGGATCGGAGCTAGCTCCAGTTCCTGCCATTACAGGTGGATTGTCAGCTGTAACATACGGCTGACATCCACTGCTGATAACGCCGGCTCAGCTCCAGAGCCAGCGCCATCTTGCCGTCAGCTACGAAAGCCTTTCAAGCTCCGCCTCTGGGCGGGGCCTGGAAGATTTCTGTGCTAGGCAGACCGAGAGGCCTGTATTAGGCCTCCGGTTGCCATTGCAATCACTGGAACCCCTGCAATTTAATTCGCTTTTGACAGCTAGCTGCATTTAAGGGGTTAATGGTGGGGATCGAAGCTCATTTTGGTCCCCGCCATTACAGCTGGATGTTAGCTGTAATGCACCGCTGACATCCGGCGATGATGACACCGCTTCTGAGACGGCGCCATGCATTTGTCGTATAGATACGGAAAAATGCGGGAAGCACTAGCATTCCATGACATATCCATTAGGCAAATGTCGGGAATGGGTTAATGATTCATGATTAAAAAAATTAATAACTCATGATACATGATTCATGATAAACGATTAATGAATTATGATGCATGATTCATGATTACTGGTTATCCACAAGATAGGGGATACATGTGTGATCGCTGGCACTTATAAGGAGAACGGGGGACCGAAAGTCCCTCGAAGTTCTCCATGACTAACCTCTGACTTCCGGAGTCTGCACAGCTCAATAAAAATGAAAGGAGCGCTGGTCACGCATGCGCACAAGCGCGACCGGCGCTCCATTCATTTCTACGGAGCTGCTGACACAGACCCCGGAAGTCCGAGGTTTGTGATGGAGAACTTCAGGGGACTTTCGGTCCCCCGTTCTCCCTGTCGCTGCCAGCGATCACACATGTATCCCCTATCCTGTGGATAGGGGATACATGTCTTATGTAGGAACAACCCCTTTAATGGCAGAGCGGGGAGATACCTCCCTGCTCTGCCATAGTGTATAGTGGTGTCGCGCTGTAGCAGCCATAGCGGCAGCTAGCGAAGCCTCCGGCCATGGAGGGGGCCCGTGCCGGCAGGCGACTCGGGCCCCCTCATGCCGCGGGCCCCGTAGCAGCCGTTACGGCTGCTATAGAGGTAGTTACGCCACTGGAATCATGAATCATGAATCATAAATCAAATCATGAATCATAAATCATGTATCATTAATCATGAATTATACATCTTAAATCATAAATCATGAATTATTAATCATGAATTATTCATCATGAATAATGTATCATGAATCATGTATTATGAATAATTAATAATAAATCATTTATTATGTATCATTAATCGGAAATCATGAATAATGTATCATCAATCATTAAACATGTATTATGAATAATAAATCATGAATCATTTATCATGAATCATGTATTATGAATCATGTTACATGATTCATGATTAATTATTCATGATTAAATGATTCATGTTTAATGATTCATTATATATTATTCATAATTAATGATTAATGTTTCATGATTCATGATTCATAATACATGATTCACGATTCACGATTATTGATTCATAATACATGATTCATAATACAATATTAGTGATTCATGACACATTATTCATGATTAATAATTCATGATCAATAACTCGTGATTAATGATTAAGGATACACGATTTATGATTCAAGATTCATGATACATAATACATTATTAATTATTCATAATACATGTGTAATGATACACAATTCATATAACTTTTTATTTTTTTTAAATGAACATTTTTATTCAACACAGTGTAAAAATTTGACAGGAATAGAATAAATTTTAACAGAATATTGCAATACACACTTTATAATACAAAATTACTTTTAAAACTTTTACCATAACCCTTGACAACCCCCCACCCCCCATAATGCCCCTCCGCCCTTATCCACCTTTAGAAAGGCATAGAATCAGACTACTTGAAAATTACTAGAAATTACACAGGAATAGGATCACTACCATTGACCCCAGTAGCAATTTTTAAGGTTACTCCAGGAGGTACTATTGTTGTTTATTTTTTCATAACTTATGATTGTTTTCACATTATGGATCCATGCTTTTACAGCCTTAGGAGTGTTAGAGATCCATTTTCTAATGATCTGAAGTTTGGCGATAAACAATAACTTTATTACACCATTTTTCCAGTGTCTAGGTACATTTAAGGCAGAATCATCTCCCTGTAATACTAATTGGGGAGAGAAAAGAATATCCACTTCCTGACGGTCCAACATTTCTTTAGAAATTGCTACCAAAAATGTTATAACTGTCGGACAGCACCATAGGATGTGCAAATAGTCGGCCTTCACTACCATACATCTGGGACAGTTAGATGACTTTTTTTTAATAGATTCTGTTCAGGAACACTGGAGTGTAATAAAGTCTTTGAACTATATTGAATTGTATCAATTGGTGATTCCTGTTTAATGAGGCTCTACTAATGTTTTTTATATATAATATCCCATTTTAACTTGCCTACACATTTCAAATAATTTTCCCATTTTTCAATATTCCTAAATTGAAATTGATCTGAATTAACCTCTAACAATGTTTTATAGATATTAGAGCCTTGACCCCTACTTCTTGGATGAAAAATCTTGAATAGAAGCCATTCGTAACATCCTTGTAAAGGAGCAATTTATTGTCCAAGTGATTAAGGGCAGGTTTTAATTGAGCAAAGGAGAACCTTTCCTTTGAGGATAGACCAAAAACTGCAGAAAGTTGCAGCCATGATTTAATTTTTCCCTCCTCCCCTACGTCTAGTATACGCCTTATTTCTTTTTGTCTTAGGAGAGGATGCTCTGAGATATCCTTGAGCTGCTTGAACCATGAATTATGCCATAAAGGCGAGAATTATATTGAAATTTTCCTTCCTATAATTTTACCCATGAGAGTACAACAGTCATGTAGATGACGGGCTGTTGGCACAATTGCTAGTACACCGGATAGTAATTGGCCTGACTCTAACACTTAAAAAAAATTGGAGTATTAACCTTTGGTCTTAGACATAACCCACAGCAAATCCTTGTTCCATTCCTTAATGTAAAATAGTTGGGCTGCTAAAAAATACAAGCGGATCTCAGCGAATGCCAAACCTCCACTTGTCTTTGGAAGGCATAAAAAGTCTAATTTTATCCGAACCCTTTTCCTCCCCCATATAAGTTCATTGGACATAATAATTATTATTTTGAAGTGCTTATCATGGATCCCGACTGGGCATACTCCAAAAATAAACAATAATTTAGGTAATAAACTGCTTTTATCAGAATAATTCTGTCAGCTTTTGATATAAGTAGTTTACACCAAATTTTTGTTTTTTCCCCAGTTATTTTATCATACAGGTAAGGTTAAGAGCCCCAAAATATTCTATCTTATTGTAGATTTAAACTCCTAGGTATTAAAATGTTTGACCCGGGTAAAATCACTTATTTTATTTTGTAGTATTACATTTCTTTTATGAAGGGACAACAACGTGGCTTTCGCCCAATTAATTTCAAGACCAGAGAAAAAAAAAAACTTCTGAATTTTGGCTATTACATACTGCAATTTACCCTCTGGATCTTTCACAAACAGGAGTAAGTAATCCGTGTAGAGGCCAATTTTGTCCTCTCTCTCCCCCGCACCAAATCCCTCAATGTACTGGCCTGTCCTGACTAGATTGGCCAAGGGTTCAACCGCCAAGGTAAATAACAGGGTGAGGGAGGGGACAGCCTTGCCTCATACCCCGCTTTAAGAAAAAAACTCTGAATTCTTCCCATTGACCCGGATTTTAGCTCTGGGAGCGGTATATAGTAATCTAAAAAATCCAATAAAAAAATAGCCAAATCCTATTTTCCTCAACACTGCCCAAAGGTATCCCCACTCCACCCTGTTGAACGCTTTAACTGCGACAAAAGACCGGATGGAGCGGGGATCCCACCCAGATGTCACTTGAATATTACCAAACACTCGTCAGACACTTTGCCGCACCGTTCTGCCTGGAATAAAACCTTTTTGATCCTCATGAATTACCGTTGTGATTATTTTTGCCAATCTAATTGCCAAGACTTTTGCAAAAAGTTTAACGCTTGTATTTAACAGTGAGCTTGGTCTTAATGAGTCCACCTTTACTAAGCACTTATCTTTTTTTAATATTAAAATAATTTTTGCTTCTGTCATGGTAGTTGGCAGTTTACATGCCTTTTGTCACGTTGGGTATGTGGACCCACTGGACCGTACCGCCTTGACGGTATGGCAGCTGGCCAACAGGACACGGGTCACAGTCTATAGTTCGTATAGTGTACCTGTGGTAGCTCAGACAGTAGCAAGACAGGCTCGGCTGGGACTAGGCAGCAGGCAGGCTCCAGGCGTGGTGTAGCAGGACAGGCGTGGTACACAGCACATCACAACTTCAGCTCAACCTGGTGGGTTGCAGGGCAGGGCACAGCCCTTCTTATAGCCCAGGGTGGACTGGGAAAAATCAGCTCAATCTCCCACCTGTGTGCGCTTTGGCTCTTTAAATCAGGACTGAGCTTGCGAGCACACCCTGGTGATCACTGTGGAACAGGACGGCCGCATGTGCAGACATCTCTGGAGAGAAGGGCGTCGACTGGATGGAAGGAGATCGTGGTCAGTGACCACAGACGTTACAGTATCCCCCCTCTTACGCCCCCTCCTCTTGTGGCCAGAGCGAGAGAGAAACCTCTTAATGAGGGTAGGAGAATTAAGATTCTCTTCTGGCTCCCAGGACCTCTCTTCAAGACCAAACCCCTTCCAATCAACTTTTTTAGTGTCCAGGATCTCCTTAACCTCAAAAGTCTCTGATGTACCACTGGGAGCCACTGCAGGAGTGGAAGTCTTGGAGTAGCGGTTCAAGATCACCGGCTTCAGCAGGGAGATATGTAAGGAGTTGGGGATCTTGAGGGCATGAGGCAGCCGAAGCTTGTAGGAAACAGGGTTGATTTGTTGCAAAATGTCGAAGGGTCCAAGGAACCTGGGAGCAAACTGGTACGATGGCATCCTCAGCTGGATATTCCTAGAGGACAGCCAGATCTTAGTACCTGGAAGGAACTGGGGAGGCTCTCGTCTTCTTGTGTCTGCCTTTCTCTTCATGTGGTCGACTGCCAGAAGAAAAGAAGATCGAGTCTGCTGCCAGATTTGTAGAAAGTCTCTGTATGCAGGGTCAGCTGCAGGCACATGGGACGTAGTGGAAACAGGAAGAGGTATACGAGGGTATTGCACCCAGTATTCATGCTGCCTGAAGACAAAGTGTCGTAGATAGTTCTCCATAATCTGGTTTATTCTCTAAAATTGACCATTGGACTGGGGATGGTAGACATAGGAAAAGTCCAACTTCACACCGAGAAGTAGGCAGAGGGCTCTCCAGAACTTAGAGGTGAACTGAACCCCCTGATCCGACACAATATGTAGAGGCAAGCCGTGCAGACGGAACATGTGTTGGACAAAGAGATTGGCCAGTTGGGAAGCGGACGGTAGGCCGGTCAGTGGAATGAAATTAGCCATTTTGGAGAATCGGACAACCACCACCCAGACCGTACTGCAACCAGCAGAGAGAGGCAGGTCCGTGACAAAGTCCATAGCAATATGTTGCCAGGGGGCATCGGGCACAGGCAACGGCTGGAGCAGGCCTGCCAGTTTGGAGTGGGCAACCTTATTTGCTGCTCACACCGTGCAGGAGACAAAGACCATGATGTCTTTGGGCAAGGTGGGCCACCAGAACTGACGAGCAATCAGGTCTCGGGTCTTACGGGCGCCCGCGTGACCTGCCCATTTGGAACGGTGTTCCCAGTGGAGGATTCTTCTTCTGTCCGACAGACGCACAAAAGTCCTCCCTAGGGGAATGTCTCTAACTCGCAGAGGGTTAACAGGGATGATGCAGGATGGGTTAATGATACTCTGTGGAGACTCCATAGTGTCCTCTGTCTTAAATGACCTGGACAAGGCATCGGCTGGATGGTAGTGGAGCTCAAATTAGAACCGGGTAAAGAACAGCAACCACCTGGCCTGACCAGGATTCAGTCGTTGGGCCGTCTGGAGATAAGTGAGGTTCTTGTGGTCCGTAAATATCAAGATAGGATGAACTGCACCCTCTAATAGATGTCTCCACTCCTCCAGAGCCAATTTGATGGCCAGTAACTCCCGATCCCCAATCGAGTAGTTGCGTTCTGCGGAAGAGAAGAGCTTATAGTAATAGCCACATACCATTGACTTGCCCTTGGAACCTTTTTGGAACAGGAGTGCTCCAGCACCAACAGAGTAGGCGTCCACCTCCAACGAGAACTGTCGAGAAACATTTGGATGATGGATGATACAGCTTGACGTGAAGTCACTCTTCAGACTATTAAATGTGAACTCTGCTTCTGGAGTCCACAACTTGGCGTTCATGCCTTTCTTGGTGAGGTTAGAGATAGGAAATGTCAGTGAGGAGAAGTTTGGAATGAACGGTCTGTAGAAATTGGCGAAGCGCTCTATGGCCCTCAAGCCTTGAGGGCGTGGCCATTCCAGAACAGACTTTACCTTTTCAAGATCCATCTTGAGACCTTGATTCGAGATGATGTAGCCCAGGAAGGGTAGAGCATCTTTCTCAAACATGCACTTCAACTTGGCATACAGGCGATTCTCCCTCAACCGCAGCAAAACTTGACGGACATGTCTCTGATGAGTCATTGGATCAGGAAAAAAAAAATCAAGATGTCATCAAGATAGACCACAACACAAACATTGGAGGAGGTCGCGGAAGACGTCATTAACGAACTCCTGGAAGACCGCAGGAGCACTACACAGGCTGAAGGGCATTACTAGATATTCATAGTGTCCGTCACGGGTGTTAAATGCAGTCTTCCATTCCTCACCCCGGCTAATCCGAATTAGGTTGTAAGCCCCATGCAGGTCTAGTTTAGAAAAAATCTTGGCACCACGTATACGATCAAACAGTTCAGAGATCAATGGCAACGGATACCTATTTTTCACCGTGATCTGGTTGAGACCCTGGTAGTCGATGCAAGGACGAAGAGAACCATCCTTTTTCTTGACGAAGAAGAACCCGGCTTCTGCCGGGGTGGAAGACTTCCGTGTGAAGCCCCTCTCTAAGTTCTCTTTAACATAGGCGGACATGGACAGAGTCTCTGGCAAAAGAGAGGATATACCCTACCATGGGGAAGGGAAGCACCAGGAACTAGGTCGATAGGAAAGTCATACGCACGGTGTGGGGGCAGCATCTCAGCCCCTTTCTTGCTGAAGACGTCCAAAAATGCAAAATAATGACCAGGCAATCCTGCCAAGGACCGAGGCAGAGGAGGCTGAATTGAACTAATCTGTACCAGGCAACGATTGAGACACTCAGGCCCCACTGGAAAACCTCTCCAGAATTCCAGTCCAGGACTGGGGCATGCAGTCGGAAACCAAGGGAGACCCAACAGCACGGGTTGACGGCCTTAGGCAGGACAAAGAACCAGAGGAGCTCGGAGTGGAGGGCTCCCACTTGGAGCCTCAGCAGCTTGGTCACAGCTATAATTGGGTCTGGCAGAGGTAGTCGATTTACAGAAGCAACCATCAACGGCCTCTCCAGAGGGGTAGTGGGCAATTGGAGAAGATCCACCAGGTCTCTACGAATGAAATTAGCGGTGGATCCAGAGTCCAGATACGCAGAGACCTGATGCGTTTTCTCGTCGGACACTATGGTCACGGGAATGCACAATTTAGATGAAAGTCCTTCTTTACCCAAGGTTGTCTCTCCCACCAACCCTAGGCTCTGGGGCTTTTGGGGACACAGACGCACAAGATGGGCTCCGAGGCAGCAATATAGACAGAGTCCCGAGATGCGTCTGTGTTGTCTCTCCTGGATAGATAGCTTAAACTGGTCCGTTCCCACAGATATCTTAGGAGAATCGGCATCTGAGGACAGCAGGGGTTGCTGCAAAGTAGGGACCGGACTAGGGAGTCCTTTCTCCCAACGACCTACTTGGAGCTGTTCTCGGATCCTTATATCAATCTGGGTGGCCAGAAGGATGAAGTCATCTAGGGTAGATGGTAGATCTCGGGCGGCAAGCTCGTCCTTAATCTCAGGAGACAGTCTCTGCCAGAATGTAGCAACCAGGGCCTCATTGTTCCACAACAGTTCTCCCGCCAGGGTGCGGAAGCGGATGGCATACTCGACCACGGAGGTGTCTCCCTGGCGTAGGTTCAGCAGGCGGCGGCTGCAGACAAGACTCATCCAGGCTACTCAAACACTGTGCAAAATGTCTGGAGGAACCCTTGGAAGTCACGTGTCTCTGGTCCTTGTCTCTCCTAGATAGGATTCGCCCATGCAAGGGCCCTGCCAGTGAGGAGAGAGACGATGAAAGCGACCCTTGCGCCATCAGACATATATGCCCTTGCATACAGGCTAAAGTGGATCTGGCACTGGTTCAAAAATCCATGGCAGGTCCTTGCGTCTCCATCATAGTGGTCAGGTAGTGGCAAAGAAAATCTGGGATCAGCACTGCCAGGAGGTGTTAGTCAGACGATCGGCAGCTTGCACCTCCAGCCGACGTGCAATAATGTTCAAGGTCTGGAGGAGTTGGTCCTGTTGAGACTGGAGGTCTAGCATATCCGCCCCCATCTCTTGTGACGTCATCATGGTCTTGTATTGACCAGCGGGGTCCATGTCCTGAGCCTACTGTCACGTTGGGTACGTGGACCCACTGGACCGTAACGCCTTGACAGCTGTCAAACTTCAGCTCAACCTGGTACTTGACCAGGACAGCACGGGATACAGGTTACAGGTGGCAGGAACGGGAAGCACTGGGAACTGGGAAACACTAGGAGACCATTTGCTTAGACAGACTAGGGTAGACAAAAAGGCTCAAGCACTGCAGGGAGGGGCACAGCCCTTCTTATAGCCCAGGGTGATCTGGGAAAAAGCAACTCAATCTCCCACCTGTGTGCGCTTTGGCTCCTTAAGTCTGGACTGAGCTCGCGAGCACACCCTGGTGTTCACCATGGAACAGGACGGCCGCATGTGCAGACATCTCTAGAGAAAAGGGCATCGACTGGATGGAAGGAGTTCGTGGTCAGTGACCATGGACATTACACCTTTATTGATGAGCACAGTGTCCTATATAGTGCTGTAAGCAATTCCTCCTCGTATTTTCTGTACAGCTCAAAGGGAAACCCATCCAAACCTGGGGCTGAATTACCCTTTCCCCCTTTAAAGCACTGGGAGTAACTGGGAGGTCTAAATGTTCCCTTTGAGTGCATGATATTTGAGTCCAGGGGATAGAGTCCAAATGCTCCTCTAACTGTACCTTGCTATACTTTACCTTGGACTTATATAAATTTGAATAGTATTCAAAGAATTAATCTCTAATCATAGAGTCATCTATAATTATTAAGCATGCCCTGTTCCTCAACGCTGAAACATTATTACCCTTATTTTGATTTTTAATAATGTTTATTAACATCTTATTCGGGCTACCTGCTTCACAGAAACTTTTTTTCCTTAACCCCTTAGTGACCAAGCTTGTTTGGACCTTAATGACCAAGCCAAATTTGTCAAATCTGGTATGTGTGACTTTATCAGAGAATAACTCTGTGAAAGTTTTGAATATCCAAGTAATTCTGACAATGTTTTTTCGTCACATGTTGTACTTTATTTTAGTGGTAAAAGTAGACTGATACGATTTGCGGAAATAACTTAAAAAATAGAAAAATTGAAGAAATTTTGTAAAAATTATCATTTTTCCCTATTTTTAACTGCAATATGTCACATATGTACACACATACTGTACAATTTTTTTTTATTAAATATATATTTCCATCTCTTTACTCTATTTTGGCAGCACTTTTGAATAAAAAAAAATATTTTTTGAGCAATTTAGAAGACTTACAAGTTAAGTAATAATTGTATCAATTTTGTAGTACATTTTGTTTTCCTGCACCAAGCCAGGTTTTCATAGGCTCATAGGTGTCAGAATGGTGGAAACCCCCACAAGTGACCCCATTTTGAAAACTAGACCCCTTAAGGTATTTATTAAGGGGTGTTGTAAGTATTTTGACCCCACAGTTTTTTTGTAAGAATTCATGCAAAGCAGGCATAAAAAAATATAATTTAACTTTTTTCATAAAAGTATCACTTTGAAGACCGATTTCTTTGTAAAGCGACCATGAGAATGAAGAAATACACCCCAAAATCTATCACCCTGTTTCTCCTGTTTTCAAAAATACCCCCATTGTGACACAAATGCGTTGCCTGGACACACGGTAGGGCCCGAAAGGGAGGGAGCACCCGGAAGCTTTCAGGACTCATATTTTGCTTGAAAATGTTTTAGGCCCCACTGTACATTTGGAGAGGTTTTGAACTACCAGAACGATAGAAACTCCCCATAAACGACCCCATTTAGAAAACTAGACCCCTTAAGGTATTTATCTAGGGGTGTAGTGAGTATTTTGACCCCACAGTTTTTTGCTAAATTTAATGCATAGCTGGTGAAATTTAAAAAAAAAACACTTTTTATATAAAAGTATCACTTTGAAGACCGATTTCTTTGTAAAGCGACCATGAGAATGAAGAAACACACCCCAAAATCTATCACCCTGTTTCTCCTGTTTTAAAAAATGCCCCCATTGTGACCCTAATGCGTTGCCTGGACACACGGCAGGGCCCGAAAGGGAGGGAGCACCCGGAGGCTTTCAGGACTCATATTTTGCTTGAAAATGTTTTAGGCCCCACTGTTAATTTGGAGAGGTTTTGAACTACCAGAACTATAGAAACTCCCCATAAACGACCCCATTTAGAAAACTAGACCCCTTAAGGTATTTATCTAGGGGTGTAGTGAGTATTTTGACCCCACAGTTTTTTGCTAAATTTAATGCATAGCTGGTGAAATTTAAAAAAAAATCACTTTTTATATAAAAGTATCACTTTGAAGACCGATTTCTTTGTAAAGCGACCATGAGAATGAAGAAACACACCCCAAAATCTATCACCCGGTTTATCCTGTTTTCAAAAATACTCCCATTGTTGCCCCAATCTGCTTATTAGACGTGTGGCTGGGCCAAAAAGAGAGGGAGCACCCTTTGGCTTTCAGGGCACAATTGAATAAATTCTAGGCCCCATATCATGCATTTAGAGGCTTTGAGCTGCCTGAACAAAAAAAAAAACACGCAGAAATGACCCCATTTTAAAAACTAAACCCCTAAAGGTATTCATCTAGTGGTGTAGTGGGCATGCGGACCAAAAATTTTTTAAAGGAGGAAATAATGGGTATCATTTCAGACACTATGGGTATATAATGTTTTCTTCAAGCTTTTATTACGTTTCCACATGAAATAGAGGAGACGTGGTAGAAGGTTATTTTGTTAGAAATACGCCACATTAATAAATTTGTGCGGCACAGAATAGAAGTGAAGCCGTGTATTCATAATGGATACATGTTGCTATAGGCGTATTTGCCTGTACTTATGACTATGTCTTGCTGAAGAAGCAGTTGGTGCCATTATGATGTCATTGTGGACAGAATTCTGTCCTAATATAAAATCAGTCAGAGAGGAAAAAATAAACTGTACTGGAGTGACGGGCAATATCTTCAAACAAATGGAGGAAAATGTATCCAACTATGTTGCAAACTCGAGTCTGTTCACTAGATAGAAGAACACCTGCAGGGCTGTCATGACAAGGATTTTTTTTTTCAGTGACTGGTTGTACAACGTCTCTTTAGCTCCATCAATCCTTATGAGGGACGAATGTGCCAAGTGACGCGGTACACCATAACAGACCCCTGCCCGGCAAGGTAGGAACTGCTATGTGCACAAAACAACCAATCACCTACAGAATATATAAAAGGACAGTGTCCAAAACCATCTATAGGAACAGTAAAGGATCACTAATCCCCAAAATGATCTCAGTATTTCCAGAAGAACCGTAACAAAGCCCATGGTGTATTGATAAGGAACAGCTCAATTATTAGAGATCCTCCAAATAAAAAAAAAAGATCATGCCCGTATCACGGTACAGAATTAGGAATGTAACAGCTGTATGTGGCAGGACATAGTCATAAGAACAGTCAAAATAAAAAAATTGTGGATGTGGGATTTTGTACTGGACAATTAATTCCAGCACTTGATCACCCACAAATAAATAAAAAAAATCATAAGGGGTAAAATTAGTTTCACGGTCTGAAAAAAATGTGCTCTACAACCTCTCCCACAAGAAATAATCCCTACTTGGAAAGCCCACAAACTAAAAAGAAAATATAAAGAAATTGACTCCCTAAAAAGGCCCCCAACCCATTTTTTTTTTTTTCTGTTAAATTCTAGTAATTTGCAACCATGTGAAAGGTTTCGAAACAGGGGTAGTTACAAAGGGCTGGTTTTGATGGACACATGGGGCAATAAAAGTGGGTATCCCTCCTCCTGCCATGCTTGCTACATACCCGACACCTTTTTTGGGGATATTTTTGGGTCTCAGAGGAAGGAATAGGGTGTAAAAAGTGGCGCTCTGAAAGCCTGCGCACATCCTCAGATTCGCAGGATTGTGCCGGTATAGTGGACTCAAAAAGGAGATGCTCAATGACCTTCTCCTGAAATTGAAGGAAAGTGAGCGTTCCTTGGGCTTTTTTGAAAATAACAAAACTGTTATAGGTAGCAACCTGGATGAGGTAGATTGCTACCTTTTTGTACCAGGCATGATTTTTGCGCTTCACCAGGTAAGGCTGAAGCACCTGGTCGGAAAGGTCTACACCCCCCATAAATTTGTTGTAGTCTGTTACACAGACATTTTTCTGCTTTGCAGTGGTAGCCCCCCTCTCCGTAATTGCCACAGTGGTGTCCGTGTGTACGGTGGACAGCATGTAGACATCCTTCTTGTCGGCCCACTTCACTGCAAGCAATTCCTGACTTGCAAGGGCCATGGATGTTCCTTTTCCCAAACGCCTGGACACCAACTGTTGTGGGAGTCCCACTCTGTTCTTCCGTACTCTCCCACAGGCCCCTGTATTTGCAGCATGGAGGGCTTTATAAAGGGCAACGCTGGTATAAAAATTGTCTGTATAGAAGTGGTACCCCTTGTGCAGAAATGGCTCCATTAGGTTCCACACAATTTTGCCAGAGGTGCCAATAGTTTCTGGGCAGCCTGGGGTATGAATTTGGCAGTCCCTGCCTTCATAGATTTTGAAACCGCAGGTGTAACCCGTTGTGCTCTCGCACACTTTGTACAATTTCACCCCATATCTGGCTCGTTTAAAAGGGATGAATTGACGAAAGGAAAGACGCCCCTTTGAAGCTCATGAGCGATTCATCTACAGACAAATTTTTGTCATGGGTGTACAACTTTAAAAATAAATCATTTAGAAGGGTGATTAATGGCCTTAATTTATTAAGCCGATCATAGGCTGGGTCGCTTCTTGGGGGGACTTGGGAATTGTCAGTAAAATGCATGAATCGCATTAGGGCCTCATAGCGGTTTCTGGACATCACTGCTGCAAATACAGGGGTAGCGTGGACAGCACTACAAGTCCAGTAGGACCGGACAGAGGGTTTTTTAACCAAACCCATATTGAGGGTAATGCCTAAAAACTTTTTTATTTCTGGGACACTTGTGGGTCTCCACATTCTGGAGTACATAGACGCAGGCTTTTGTAGAACAAACTGCCTAGAATACAGATTAGTCTGCTGGACTATCAAGTCTAGGACCGTATCACATATAAATAAATTAAAAAAATTATAGGGGGTAAAATTTTGGATGTCGACACTAATCCCTGGGGTCGCTTCAAATTGGGGTACTTGGGGGGAAAATGATAGTGCAGGATCCCACATCACGGGAGGGACTGCAACACTCGGCCCTGCACTTGACACCTCTACAGCGACTGACGTATCCACCACCATAGGACTATGGGGTTCAGCGGTGGAATTAGAATCATCACTGTCACTGTCTGGAACAAATTCTGAAGCGGTGTCTGTTTCGCTTTCAGGAGTGTTGGAACATAGCAAGGCGTAGGCTTGCTCCGCGCTGTACATACGCTGAGACATATTTTATAGATGTGTATGTATATATATATATATATATATATATATATATATGCCCTATAAGTCCTAACCCTAAAGTAAACCTAAAATCCTAAAAACGACACAAATTATTATTATTTTTTTTTATATATATATATATTTTTTTATATATATATTTTTTTTTATATAACAGACGTAAAATTAATTCTAAACGGCCCTAAACACGAACGCTAAACTAGCCCTAACCCTAAAGTAACGCTAAACTAGCACTAAACCTAAACTAACGCTAAACTAGCACTAACGCTAAACTAGAACTAACGCTAAACTAGCACTAACGCTAAACTAGCGCTGACGCTAATCTAGCGCTGACGATAATATAGATTTGATATATTATATATATATATATGTGTGTGTATAAGAACGATGATTTTTTTTCACTTTTTCTTTCTTCACAGCACAGGACTTAGACTGATTTCTCTCTCCTCTCAGAACAACTACAATGGGAGGAGAGAGAAACACAGCCCATGTCCTGGCTGTGTTATGAAAATAACTGTCAGTGATCTCTGTGATAGGTTTTATCACAGAGATCACCTGATCAGGGACCAGTCACAACGGTCCCTGATTGTTGCTGTGCCAGATGACGACACAGGTAAGATATGCAAAGCGCACTCGGGCGCAATTTTGGGGGGGGAATCGGACCGTGGGGGGGGATCGGACCGGGGGGGGGGGGAATCGGACATGAAGGGGAATCGGACGGGGGGGATCGGACGTGGGAGGGGGGGCGCACTAATTACCCATTCTCTCTCCTCTCTAAGGAGTTATTCCATGAGAGGAGAGAGAAATGGCGATTATCTGCCGCTTTAGCGTGAACGCCGTGAAATAGCGATTCACGGCGATCACTTGACCAGAGACCACTCGTTATGGTCTCTGGTCGTTGCCCCGAACTCTCAGCTACCTCCGGTAGCTGAGAGAACGGAGCTCCGATCTTTAATTTCGGCGCTACTTTAGGCTAATGCGATCACGTTAAAAGGCGTCGCATTAGCCTAAAGCCCATTAGTGAGGAACGTAAAAAGGCGTACTGTTGGTCACTAAGGGGTTAATAATTATGTATATAATAATAATAATAATAACAATAAAAAAGATAACAATAAAAAGTATTTATTACTAACTCCAATTACTTAGGTTCTAAATTCTGGTTATCAATTAATATAAAAAAAAATTCAACCCTTTAAAATGCCATATGGTCAATTTAACAACCAATACATTGTTTCAGCTTCCAAACCTAATGCAATGTTATCAACAGGGGCTCCCAGGTCATGTGATCCTCTGACACTTATGATTGACAATATTCTGTTATAGGAATACCCTATTTAATAACTAATTTTTCCAGCTAGTTTCATCACAAGTAACGACTCCCTTATAGTTTTCTGGTCTTTCTAGGTCTTGCTGTTGGATTGACACTGTGTTACTTACTGTGTTGCTTATACGGTTAGCGATTTGTCCTATTTTCGGAGAACTAGAGGCGATTAGTCAAATTCTATCTTGACTGTCTCCTGGTTTTCTACCAAGGACATTGGTGCAGTTTTGCACCCGGGCATTAAACAACCATGCCTTTTTGGAAAAAATCTAAGAAATATCATGTCTCCCAAATTCCTGATGAAGGAAATCTGATGGGAGACATACCAACTATGGAGGAGCCTAACATCTCGCTCCAGAAGTTTTCTGTCATCAAAGATATGGCAGATGAAAAATCCAGCGATCTTAGTCACAGCAAATATTGTGACATTACGTCAAAGAACACCAAGAAGAGCGCATTCAGCCTGCTGACCCGCCTGCGCTCCAAAAATATCCGTAAAAGGTATGTAACTAATAATTCTCATACATTGCTCAGATATCCAGAGCTGTGGTATAACAGTCACTAGATCTTTAATTCTCCCCATATCTTCACAGAAACTTTGGCAGCAGCGCTGTGATCGGCGCTAGAGAACTGGATCGCTATTTCCCAGATAGACGGTTGAGACTATATGTTGCCACCTGGAATATGGAGGGAAAGGTGAGAAGTAATGTACAATATTTATTGTGACCCATCAGTATGCCCGAGCTCAAGTTGGATGAAATGGGCCAGTAACCATGTCTCTTTAGTTTGTAGTTGAATATCACATAGTCAGGTTATATTCTACCCTATGTCAGTTGAGTTGGCGCTCTTTGTATACAATATTAATGTTTGTATATTTTGAACAGGATTACCCGCAAAATGTGGAGGATCTGCTGTTACCATCAGATGATACGAAAGACATTTATGTTATTGGCGTTCAGGAAGGATGTCCAAACAGGTAAGTCTTCTCAGGTTGTCTTACACCAGCCTATGACTGCAGATGGACAGCAGGTCGGCTGATACAAATTCTCTCTCAATGCTCTACTTATTATATTATCACTCCTTAATTTTCAAAATTCAACACCAGAGGTTATTATATTGAGTGTTGATACAGATGAGTTGAGTATCTTAATCTTGTGTCATTTATTAATATGTAAATCTGAAATTGTGTCTTCTTGTAGACGGGAATGGGAGATAAAATTACAGGAGACCCTTGGACCACACTATGTATTATACCACTCCTCCGGGCTCGGAGTCCTGTATCTCACCATCTTTGTTCGACGGGAACTAATCTGGTTCTGCTCAGGTAAGATTCACATTCCTACGTCTACATAAGAAGTCTTGAATGTAGTCATTAGCTGGAACATCTTATTTAGTTATTAGAATTAGATGCCTAAGAGCTTGGCTCTCAGATTCTTGACTTCTGAGTATTGGAGATCTAAAAGTTCACACCACAGTTACAAAGTATGAAATTATGTTCTAGTAATATTTCCATAGTTTAATTGGAAATAATTTCTATTCCATTGTTGCATGTAGTACTCTTAACCACTGACCTGTCTTTTTGTGTTTAATTTCTTATACAGAGGTAGAGCACACCCATGTAACAACCAGGCTATTCCACCATGTGAAAACTAAAGGAGCCTTGGGTGTTGCCTTCACCGTCTTTGGAACATCTTTCCTTTTTATTAATTCACATCTGAGATGTAAGTATTTACAATATTAATATATGACCATGTACAGTTTTACTTTGTATAAAATTGCTGCTATTTAATAATTAACTGAAATATATGGGATGATATGAAGAGATCTGTACTTATAATGTTTTGGTAAAAATAAAAGGTTTGTTCCAGTTTGATCAAACTTTTTCTAATCTATCAATCTCATTCTATGTTGTGAGTGGCCAGTAATACAGATACACGCAGGTACAATTAGTGCAGGAGGGGGTGGCGGCGGCTGGTTTCAGTTGCGCCGCCTCCCCCTCAGAGAGGCAGCAGGGCGGACGGTGCGGCCGTATAATCCCTCACACCCACCCCTCCTCTCCATTAGCGGCGGTGGCGCGCTGCAATGTGTTTTTTTGAAAATAATATGCGATTCGGGCCGCCCATATGATCATCTGCCACTGCTAATATGTATTTTTTTGTTGGCAGTTGGGGCAGTCAACAAGAGGATCCAGGACTATAAAACCATCACTGAGGGTCTCCGTCTGCCTCAAATTATTCCGGAAAGAATCAACTCCAATGCCTGTGAGTATTACTTATGTGGTTGAACCTATGGATCCATTTATCTCTAAATTTGTCTCAGTTGAGTCTAATGCAGTCATGTGCTATAATTTTTTTATTTTTTTTTATTCTACAGTGGACGTCACCAGCCGCTTTGATCGGGTGTTTTGGTTTGGAGACCTCAATTTTCAGCTTAAAGAGGACAGAAAAAATGTGGAATCTCTTCTGCAGAAGATCGAAGGAAAAGATATATCCAGTCTCCTCAAACACGACCATCTGAATGAAGCCAAGAACAATGGTATATTTACTAGTAGACAGATCTCTATCACTCCTCAACCTTCATTAAAGGGGTTCTCCACCTTCTGACAACTGATGACCTATCCACCGGATAGCTCATCAGTATATCATCGGTGCGGGTCCGACACCTGGACGCTGCACCGTTAAGCTGCTCCAGTGGCCTGCGGGCACCGGATGTTATGGCACACAATGCTATTTACGGAGCCAGAAGCAGTTGGCTCCTTACATAGCATAGCTGCCATGATGCATAACTGCGGGTCTGCCTCCTATTCACTTGAATAGGAGCAGAGTTGCAGTACTGCAGCTCGGTAGCAATTCCGTGGCCGGTGCCAACTGCATCCGGCATGTACGTCCAGTGCTCAAAGGCACCGGACCAGCTGATTAGTGCAGGGTCCGGGTGTCGGACCACCACAGATCATGTACTGATGACCTATCTGGTGAGTATGTCATCAGTTGTCAGAAGTTGGAAAACCCCTTTAATACCACAACCACTTCCACAGATTAATACAAATCACTGACATGATGGTTGATATGTTCCCCAAATTCTTATATAGTGCTAAAATTATCAATTGCTCCTTTTTTTTTTTTAATACTGACAACTTTTTTTTCTTTCAACTTAAGGGTCCATATTTCTAGGGTTCAAGGAGCACACCATTGATTTCCTTCCTACATATAAGTTTGACATTGGCACAGACACCTATGATACATCAGCAAAGCAGAGAATTCCATCATATACGGTAAGATATCTTATTTCCAGGTCTACAGAGCTTGAGAGACAATAGAATCCATGGGCCAGAGCACCCATTATATAATGAATCCCCTCCCCCAATGTAATGAATTGTTATTATTATAGCTGGAAGAGTAATTTCTTATGAACAAAGCTTTCAGTTAATTTTACTTTTATGTAGTGAGTTTGTCATCACAGTTTCCCAGTGTAATATGTCGTTGCCCAGCATGGGTCAAGGATACTTATTTAATGAAATCTGTGTGACCAAGTCAAACCTAAAATACAATAAAGTCTCAATATTCTGCAATATAAATAAAGTAGGCCCAACATTTAGGTCTGTGTTGTTTTGCAGTTTAATAATATATTATAATATGATTTCACTAATGATATTTGTTATTTTCATGACCTCTACAGGACAGGGTGTTGTTTAAAAGCCAATGTGAGGGAGATGTGCGAGTCCTGAGATACGACTCTTGCCCTGTTTTGAAGACCTCAGACCACCGACCTGTTTTTGGCATCTTTGAAGTAAAGATCAGGCCCGGTTCAGATGAGTAAGTCATGTTTTCCTCCATGTTGTTGGTATGATACTTTCAGTAGCCGTCATTACTACATGGTCCTTATAGCCAGAGCTCACACTTTGGGGCAGGTGGCTGTACACCTTGGTAACAGTACTGGAGGATTATAGGATGTGAAACTAAGCAAAGTGTGGTTACCTGCTAACATTATCATATGTCTTACATAAATATATTTCTCATTCCAGCATCCCCTTGGCTGGTGGACGCTTTGATCGTAAAATCTATGTAACGGGCATTAGGAGGAAAGGACAAAAAAAGTAGCTGCATCTGTTCATGTCCTTACAGGTAAGAGCTTTGTAGTTGTCTATTATGTTTGCGGTGAAAATGTTCTTCCATCTCTTAGGTTTTCCTCTGTATCTGTAATTTATTTTATCAACTAATTTAACTAAAGTGTAAATAAGTATTTTCAATCTTAAAATTCCAACTCCTTGTATTCAGACACGTTTTCATTTCTGAATGAAGGTTGTGGGCTTTGGGGAACAACTTCCCCAACTGTAAGCATGTATGTAGTATAGTACAATGAGTTTCCTAAAGGAACCTGTCATCTGAATGGATGGAACAACTGCATTTTATGATGCATTAGCTTCTAAGCAAAAATGATGGATACAAGGAACTTTGCTATTGATGGAAGACATTACTTGGCATCTTGCAGGACTCCTAAGGAACAGTTACAATCTCCGGGGCATAAAACATCGGAACATTAGAAAGTTCCCGTAACATGCTGAAGAGCGCAGCTCTAGGTCAGACCCACTGCTTGCATCAACCATCTTCAAGGTTTGTAGTGTGACGCCAAGGATCAATTAAGAAATGTATTTACCTCAAATCACCTTAAAAAGTCTTCTAGATTTTGTGTCTGCTAAGAAACACACATTATAGAACATTAATAGCAAATATTTGTCTTGCAGCATAAACATCAATTCCGCAGTACATCTGGCGAGAATAGCGCTCCCTGTCACCGGAGGAGCCACCATCAATGCTGATAGAAAGGTAAGTTCCTCTGGATGTGTCCCCTCTCTATATTTATCAAGCAGCCTGAATGATCAATATTTAATAGGGTTGTGTGCTTCTCCCCCCAGAACAAGTCAGCAGATATCAACAGAACATCAACACCAATAACAACCAAGGGCAGAATCCGCCATCTTACAAGAATTCCAATGGCGAGACTTAACATTTCTACAACATCTGTCACAGAAGAGACATCAATGTGGTCACCAGGGCATCAATATCACCCAGAAGACCAGGTTCAGAACAGGACAATATGTCATCTCTTCTTGTGTCTGTGGAATCCAGATTTTCCACCCCTTACTGATACTACAGTATATACTGTGACATATTCCGTCGTTTTTGCTGGATCTTGTATTACCATCATCTTTACCATTATATATTTTGATCTACAAAAACCTTAAATAAATCTTTAACATCAATCCATAAGTGTGACTGGTAATTGTTATGTGCGCGGCTGCAACTTACCACAGTGTATACATTTCACCTAACCGACCCTTCACAGCGCTATTTGTGTGACATCGCGTTTAATCCAGTGGTAGGTGACAGGACATTGTATCATATGTACACAATACAGAGTGTATGGAACGTGCCGCCATATGTACTGGATTATATACTGTAGGACAAAGAGTGACAGGAGAAGTAAAACATTGATATATTTGATAGTTGCTTAACCCCTTAACCCCTTCCCGCTCCTTGACGTACTATTACGTCATGGCAGCTGTATCGTTCGCGCTCCATGCCGTAATAGTACGTCTCGGGAGTAACGGCCGTTTCGGCCGTCCTCCCGACACATACAGGAGCTGTGACGCTGCTGTCTTGTTCAGCAGCTGTCACAGCTCCTACAGCGGGGACCGATCGCTGTGTCCCCGCTGATTAACCCCTTAAAAGCCGCGTTCTATAGAGATCGCGGCTTTTTAGGGGTTAAGCTGCCATCGCCGGCCTGCTACGCGATAGCGGCCGGCGATGGTGACTATGGCAACCGGACACCAAACAATGGCGTCCGGCGATGCCATAGACGGAAGCCTAGTGGGTCCTGACAACGTCAGGACCCACTATGCTTGCTGTCAGTGAGTAGCTGACAGTTCTAATACACTGCACTACGCATGTAGTGCAGTGTATTAGAATAGCGATCAGGGCCTCCTGCCCTCATGTCCCCTAGTGGGACAAAGTAATAAAGTAAAAAAAAAGTTAAAAAAAGTTGTGTAAAAATAAGAAAATAAAAGATTTAAAAGTAATAAAAGTAAAAATCCCCCTTTTTCCCTTATCAGTCATTTATTATTAATAAAAATATATAAACAAACAAATAAACTATACATAATTGGTATCGCCGCGTCCGTAACGGCCTGAACTACAAAAATATTTCATTATTTATCCCGCACGGTGAACGCCGTAAAAAAAATAAATAATAAACCGAACCACAATCACAATTCTTTGGTCACTTCACCTCCCAAAAAATGGAATAAAAAGAGATCAAAAAGTCGCATGTACCGAAAAATGGTACTGATCGAAACTACAGTTCGTTACGCAAAAAATAAGTCCTCGCACGGCTTTATTGATTGAAAAATAAAAACGTTATGGCTCTTAGAATAAGGTAACACAAAAAGTGAATGATTTTTTACAAAACGTATTTTATTGTGCAAACGCCATAAGACATAAAAAAAAACTATAAACATCTGGTATCGCCGTAATCGTATCGCCCCGCAGAATAAAGTGAATATGTCATTTATAGCGCACGGTGAACGCTGTAAAAAAAAACGAAAAAAAAAACAATCGTACAATTGCTGTTTTGTAGTCACCACGCCACCTAAAAATAGAATAAAATCTGATCAAAAAGCCGCATGCACCCCAAGAAAACTACAATGGATTCCTCAAGGGGTCTAGTTTCCAAATTGGGGTCACTTTTGGGGGGTTCCCAATGTTTTGGCACCACAAGACCTCTTCAAACCGGACATGGTGCCTAATAAAAAAGATGCTTCAAAATCCACTAAGTGCTCCTTTGCTTCGGAGGCCGGTGCTTCAGTCCATTACCGCACTAGGGCCACATGTGGGATATTTCTCAAAACTGCAGAATCTGGGCAATACGTATTAAGTTGCGTTTCTCTGATAAATCCTTTTGTGTTATAAAAAAAATGGTATAAAGAGGATTTTCTGACAAAAAAAAAAATGTAAATTTCACCTCTACTTTGCTCTAAATTCCCGTGAAACACCTAAAGGGTTCATAAACTTTCTATATGCTGTTGTGAATACTTTGAGGGGTCTAGTTTCTAAAATGGGGTGTTTGATAGGTGTTTCTAATATATGGGCCCCTCAAAGCAACTTCAGAACTGAACTGGAACCTAAAAAAATAAATAAATGAGGCAATACTTCGCTTCTTACATTATACTGATAATGAGCCGTGCCCACCCCGAGATGACCCCAGTTTTGACCGTTTGTATAAACGGAGACCCCTATTAGACCGTTCCAGTGCCCGGTTTTCCCCAGCATACACCCCTGAGAAGTGTATTTCTATTGATGAGTCCCTGGTACATTTTAAAGGGAGGGTTCAATTCTGCCAGTACCTGCCGGGTAAGAGGGCAAGGTATGGCGTGAAGATGTATAAGCTGTGAGAGTGCATCAGGGTATACCTACAGGTTTAGGATATATGAAAGAAAGGCCACCCCCAAAGCAGACTGCATCCTGGACTACAATAGGTACATGGGAGGGATGGACTTGTAAGATCAAGCCCTGAAGCCCTACAGCGCCATGCGGTGTGGTATAAGAAGCTGGCCGGGCACATCATACAGATGGCATTGTACAATGCGTACATGCTACGTCGATGTGCAGGCCAGACGGGAACTTTCCTGGAATTTCAAGAGGTGATTATCAAGAACCTAATCTTTAGGGACCAAGAAGGGGGGGCACCCAGTACTTCTGGAAGCGAGCCCACACGCATCGTACCAGGGCAACACTTTCCAGGAGAAGTTCCCCAAACTGGCAAGAAGGGAAAAAGTCAAAAGAGGTGCAAAGTCTGCTATAAGAGGGGGTAAGGGAGGACACAATATATCAATGTGACACGTGTCCCGAATAACCAGAGCTCTGTATGAAAGTGTTTTAAAATTTATCATACATCCCTTGGTTTATAATTTACCCCAATTTTACTTACCCTGATGCACTCCACACAGCTTATCCCCCCTCGTCTTTCCCCTCTGGGCCCTGCTGTGTGTCCAGGCAGCTGATAAGAGCCACATGTAGGGTATTGCCATATCCGGGAGAACCCACATTACAGTTTATGGGGTGTAGGTCTCCGGTCAAAATGCTCACTACACATGTAGATGAATGCCTTAAGGGTGTAGTTTTTAAAACGGGGTCACTTCTTGGGGGTTTCAACTGTTCTGGTACCTCAGGGGCTTCTGCATACATGACTTCGCACTAGAAAATCCCCAGTAGGCCAAATGGTGGTCCTTTCCTTCTGAGCCCTCCCATGGGCCCAAATGGCAGTTTATCACAACAAATGGGGTATTGCGGCCCTCAGAACAAATTGCGCAACAGAATGGGGTATTTTGTTTCTTGTGAAAATAAGAAATTTTCAGCCAAAACTACATATTATTTGAAAAAAATAATTTTGTTTTCATTCCCAGCCCAATTCAAATAAGTTCTGTGAAAAAACTATGGGGTCAAAATGGTCACAACACCCATAAATGAAGTCCTTGAGGGGTGTAGTTTCCAAAATGGGGTCATTTGTGGTTGGTTTCTATTGCTTTGATACCTCTGGGGCTCTGCAAATGCGACATGGCACCCGAAAACCAATCCAGCAAAATCTGGACTCCAAAGAACACACAGCGCTCCTTTCCTTCTGAGCCCTCCCATGGGCCCAAACGGCAGTTTATCACCACAAATGGGGTATTGCCGCACTCAGGACAAATTGGGCAACAGAATGGAGTATTTTATTTCTTGTGAAAATAAGAATTTTTGAGCTAAAATGACATATTATTGGAAAAAATATATATTTTTTTAATTCCCAGCCCAATTCAAATTAGTTCTGTGAAGAAACTATGGAGTCTAAATGGTCACATTACCCATAAATGAATTCCTTGAGGGGTGTAGTTTCCAAAATGGGGTCACTTCTGGTGGGTTTCCATTGCTTTGATACCTCTGGGGCTCTGCAAATGCGACATGGCACCCGAAAACCAAACCAGCAAAATCTGTACTCCAAAGAACACACAGCGCTCCTTCCCTTCTGAGGCCTCCCATGGGCCCAAACGGCAGTTTATTGCCACAAATGGGGTATTGATGCACTCAGGAGAAATTGGGCAACAAAATTGAGTATTTTGTTCCCTGTGAAAATAAGAAATTTTGGTAAAAAATTACATCTTATTGGAAAAAATGTCATTTTTTTAATGTCACAGCCCAATTGAAATAGGTGCTGTGAAAAAACTGTGTGGTCAAAATGCTAACAACAACCATAAATGAATTCCTTGAGGGGTGTAGTTTCCAAAATGGGGTCACTTTTGGTGGGTTTCCATTGCTTTGATACCTCTGAGGCTCTGCAAATGCGACATGGCACCCGAAAACCAATCCAACAAAATCTGGACTCCAACAAACATATAGCGCTCCTTTCCTTCTGAGCCCTCCCATGGGCCCAAACGGCAGTTTATCACCACAAATGGGGTATTGCCACACTAAGGACAAATTGGGCAACAAAATGGGGTATTTTGTTCCTTGTGAAAATAAGAAATTTTGATCACAAATGACATTTTATTGGAAAAAATGACATTTTTTTCATTTCAGAGCCCAATTCAAATACGTGCTGTGAAAAAACTGTGCGGTCAAAATGGTAACAACAACCCTAAATGAAGTCCTTGAGGGGTGTAGTTTCCAAAATGGGGTCATTTGTGGTTGGTTTCTATTGCTTTGATACCTCTGGGGCTCTGCAAATGCGACATGGCACCCGAAAACCAATCCAGCAAAATCTGGACTCCAAAGAACACACAGCGCTCCTTTCCTTCTGAGCCCTCCCATGGGCCCAAACGGCAGTTTATCACCACAAATGGGGTATTGCCGCACTCAGGACAAATTGGGCAACAGAATGGAGTATTTTATTTCTTGTGAAAATAAGAATTTTTGAGCTAAAATGACATATTATTGGAAAAAATATATTTTTTTTTAATTCCCAGCCCAATTCAAATTAGTTCTGTGAAGAAACTATGGAGTCTAAATGGTCACATTACCCATAAATGAATTCCTTGAGGGGTGTAGTTTCCAAAATGGGGTCACTTCTGGTGGGTTTCCATTGCTTTGATACCTCTGGGGCTCTGCAAATGCGACATGGCACCCGAAAACCAAACCAGCAAAATCTGTACTCCAAAGAACACACAGCGCTCCTTCCCTTCTGAGGCCTCCCATGGGCCCAAACGGCAGTTTATTGCCACAAATGGGGTATTGATGCACTCAGGAGAAATTGGGCAACAAAATTGAGTATTTTGTTCCCTGTGAAAATAAGAAATTTTGGTAAAAAATTACATCTTATTGGAAAAAATGTCATTTTTTTAATGTCACAGCCCAATTGAAATAGGTGCTGTGAAAAAACTGTGTGGTCAAAATGCTAACAACAACCATAAATGAATTCCTTGAGGGGTGTAGTTTCCAAAATGGGGTCACTTTTGGTGGGTTTCCATTGCTTTGATACCTCTGAGGCTCTGCAAATGCGACATGGCACCCGAAAACCAATCCAACAAAATCTGGACTCCAACAAACATATAGCGCTCCTTTCCTTCTGAGCCCTCCCATGGGCCCAAACGGCAGTTTATCACCACAAATGGGGTATTGCCACACTAAGGACAAATTGGGCAACAAAATGGGGTATTTTGTTCCTTGTGAAAATAAGAAATTTTGATCACAAATGACATTTTATTGGAAAAAATGACATTTTTTTCATTTCAGAGCCCAATTCAAATACGTGCTGTGAAAAAACTGTGCGGTCAAAATGGTAACAACAACCCTAAATGAAGTCCTTGAGGGGTGTAGTTTCCAAAATGGGGTCATTTGTGGTTGGTTTCTATTGCTTTGATACCTCTGGGGCTCTGCAAATGCGACATGGCACCCGAAAACCAATCCAGCAAAATCTGGACTCCAAAGAACACACAGCGCTCCTTTCCTTCTGAGCCCTCCCATGGGCCCAAACGGCAGTTTATCACCACAAATGGGGTATTGCCGCACTCAGGACAAATTGGGCAACAGAATGGAGTATTTTATTTCTTGTGAAAATAAGAATTTTTGAGCTAAAATGACATATTATTGGAAAAAATATATATTTTTTTAATTCCCAGCCCAATTCAAATTAGTTCTGTGAAGAAACTATGGAGTCTAAATGGTCACATTACCCATAAATGAATTCCTTGAGGGGTGTAGTTTCCAAAATGGGGTCACTTCTGGTGGGTTTCCATTGCTTTGATACCTCTGGGGCTCTGCAAATGCGACATGGCACCCGAAAACCAAACCAGCAAAATCTGTACTCCAAAGAACACACAGCGCTCCTTCCCTTCTGAGGCCTCCCATGGGCCCAAACAGCAGTTTATTGCCACAAATGGGGTATTGATGCACTCAGGAGAAATTGGGCAACAAAATTGAGTATTTTGTTCCCTGTGAAAATAAGAAATTTTGGTAAAAAATTACATCTTATTGGAAAAAATGTCATTTTTTTAATGTCACAGCCCAATTGAAATAGGTGCTGTGAAAAAACTGTGTGGTCAAAATGCTAACAACAACCATAAATGAATTCCTTGAGGGGTGTAGTTTCCAAAATGGGGTCACTTTTGGTGGGTTTCCATTGCTTTGATACCTCTGAGGCTCTGCAAATGCGACATGGCACCCGAAAACCAATCCAACAAAATCTGGACTCCAACAAACATATAGCGCTCCTTTCCTTCTGAGCCCTCCCATGGGCCCAAACGGCAGTTTATCACCACAAATGGGGTATTGCCACACTAAGGACAAATTGGGCAACAAAATGGGGTATTTTGTTCCTTGTGAAAATAAGAAATTTTGATCACAAATGACATTTTATTGGAAAAAATGACATTTTTTTCATTTCAGAGCCCAATTCAAATACGTGCTGTGAAAAAACTGTGCGGTCAAAATGGTAACAACAACCCTAAATGAATTCCTTGAGGGGTGTAGTTTCCAAAATGGGGTCACTATTGGGGGATTCCTACTGTTTTGACACCTCAACACCTCTTCAAACCTGGCATGCTGCCTAAAATATATTCTAATAAAAAAGAGGACTCAAAATCCACTAGGTGCTTCTTTGCTTCTAGGGCTTGTGTTTTAGTCCACGAGCGCAGTAGGGCCACATGTGGGACATTTCTAAAAACTGCAGAATCTGGACAATACATATTTAGTAGTGTTTCTCTGGTAAAACCTTCTGTGTTACAGAAAAAAAAAATGAATAAAATTGAAATTCAGCAAGAAAAATGAAATTTGCAAATTTCACCTCCACTTTGCTTTAATTCCTGTGAAATGCCTGAAGGGTTAAAAAACTTTCTAACTGCTGTTTTGAATACTTTGAGGGGTCTAGTTTTTAAAATGGGGTGTTTTATCAGGGTTTCTAATACATAGGCCCCACAAAGCCACTTCAGAACTCAAGAGGTACCTTAAAAAAAAGGCTTTTGACATTTTCTTAAAAATATGAGAAATTGCTGTTTATGTTCTAAGCCTTGTAACGTCCAAGAAAAATAAAAAAATGTTCAAAAAACGATGCCAATCTAAAGTAGACATATGGGAAATGTGAACTAGTAACTATTTTGGGTGGTATAACCGTCTGTTTTACAAGCAGATGCATTTAAATTCTGAAAAATGCAATTTTTTCAAAATTTTCTCTACATTTTGCAATTTTTCACCAATAAACACTGAATATATCGACCAAATTTTACCACGAACATGAAGCCCAATGTGTCACGAGAAAACAATCTCAGAATCGCTTGGGTAGGTTTAAGCATTCCGACGTTATTACCACATAAAGTGAAATATGTCAGATTTGAAAAATGGGCTCTGAGCCTTAAGGCCAAAACTCGGCTGCGTCCTTAAGGGGTTAAGGACGCAGCCTAGTTTGGGCCTTAGGGCTCAGAGCTCATTTTTCAAATCTCATTGGTGTGCAAGAGCAGTAATGATCCCAATTTCCCAGCTGCTATTGAGTTGTTGAATTTATTAAAATGTAACTTTTATTATTTTAATTTAGAAATGAAGCGCAGCAGAGAGAAGAAAGACGTACAACATTGAGGTGAGTTAAAATGGTTCCAAGTCGGTTAGCGTAACGTTTGAGATCCAATGTGTATTAGGGTCTCATAAGAATAAAGTGGCAGGCGCAGTCAGCAGCTGCAGACTGCTAGAGAGCCTCTTTGTCACACAGAGAATTGAAAGAGAAAAGCACGGCGCCACATAGTGTGAGTAAGCCCAGGAAAAAACAAACTATGTTTGACAGATGGAGGCTTACCACAGGTGGAAAGGTCAGGAGCGTGTAGTAGGTAGATAAGTATTGGATGAGTGCTGCTGCCGAGATCCCAGCCGGTCAATCCTGAAGGACCACCGCAATAGATAATGTGTAAATTCTTTGAAAAAACGGGACCCCATACGGCGCTGCTACTCAGGAAGGATACAGTGGTAGTTATAAATGATACTTTATTGTAGGCTACGCGTTTCAATGCCGCACCGGCATCTTCCTCAGGCCACACACATTGCAGTCTGAACAACAGCCCTTTAAATACACCACGCGGGAGAAAAAACCGCCAATGTAAACAGGGTTAAAGTGCAAGGTGACGTAATCACCGGGAGAAGTTCAAACTTAACAGATACAAGAAAGACATTCAATTGTATATACTGCTAATTTAAACTAAAATCGGCAGAGTTGAATTAAAATGCGGTATGGGATCTTAACATAAAAAAGGGGACAATTGCAGACAATCTATAAAACATTAATATCCATATCGATGAATTTAAACAGTTGCTAAAACATAATAAAATATACAGAAGTTTAGCGATGTATCGTACTTGCAATATTTTGTGGTAATTCACCAATTAATTAAAATGAAAACGAATTAAAGGAAAATAAACTGAATGGGTGAAAATAATAAAAACTGCTATGGAACCCATATTACTGGGAACTCAACTGAACGTGACCCTTTGGCCAATTCAGGAGAGTGAGGAAGAATTGCTCGTCTGAAATTAATTTTTTAAGGGAATGTGAGATTTTAGAAAGTAGATTTAAGGTGAAAAATTTCCCTACACAACTGATTAAAGGTGCACGTTTAAAAGCAGCAGAATTGACCCAAAAGTCCTGTGTTAACCAAACAAAAAAGACAGAGGATACTACCGATTGCACTAATAAAAATGGAAAAACTAATACCAACAAGATTAAGTTTACAAATAATTTTATTACATCATATAACAGTGGACATAAATTGGTGAGATCTATTTTGTCCAAACATTGGCATATCTTGAAAAATGATCCTTTCCTCAAAAATTCTCTACCCGACAAACCAAATATCACCTTTAGACGGTCAGCTAATTTGAAGATTATATTGGCCCCTAGTCTTATCAATAACCTTAAACCTTCTATTCCAAGAGTTTTACCAGTTTTGAATGGATCCTATAAGTGTAGCCAAGGACGTTGTCTGTGTTGTAACAATATCTCACACAAAAAACTGACCTTCTGTTCCAATACAACCAAAGAAATTTTCCCAATTAAGGCTTTCCTTAATTGTGGTAGTAATTTTGTAATTTACCTCCTTGAGTGTTCGTGCCGCTTACAGTACATTGGGAGGACCATCCAATGTTTGAGAAGCAGAATCAACAAACATAGATATAATGTTCTAAAGGGGTTTTTAAAACACAGTGTTTCGAGACACTGTGCTTCTTCCCATAACTGCCAGTTTAATAGAATTACCATTACGCCTATTGAACAAATTCCTTGTGACGTTCCCAACCGGTTCCAAAAACTCAAGCAAAGAGAAAATGTTTGGATTTTTAAACTATTGACCCTACATCCAAACGGTTTGAATGACATCACGGAAACTAGTCTTGATTAATGCTTCTTTTATTACAGATGAATTTGTGTTTTTTTAGCATATAGTACTCACTTTTGACTTATACATGTATACCTAATACTTATATATATTTGTTCATGTTAGAAATCTTTAGTGAATTTTCCACAATTTATTAAAAAGGTTAACCACTGTTAATAATATCAAGATCATCGTAAAGGATGAGCAGTGATTCTATTAAAATCAACATCATTGGGTGGAATTTCCCTGATTAGTTGAGTTCTGGCCGTTATGGGTTTTATGGTATTTTTAATCATTTTCTCTTCCTGAATCCATTTTTCTCTAAATTCGTTTTGATTGCAAATCATTGGTGAATTACCGCAAAATATCGCTGTTTTGATACAGCATAAACTTCTGTATATTCTTTTGAGCTTTTAAACTTTTATCTTAATTCATAGATAAATATTTGAGATTGTCTTAAATAGTCCTCTCTTTTATTCAAATTAATTTTACTCAACACCCATACTCTTTTATGATGGAATGTCCTCACTTTATTCCAAAGGATAACTACTGAAAATAAAAATATAAATGACATTTAGATCAACTTAATGGTTGATTGTTGTTTTTTTACCAAAATATACATCATTTTATATGTTTTCCACGTTCAGTTGAGTTCCCAGTAATATGGGTTCCATAGCAGTTTTTATTATTTTCACCCATTCAGTTTATTTTCCTTTAATTCGTTTTCATTTTAATTAATTGGTGAATTACCGCAAAATATTGCAAGTACGATACATCGCTAAACTTCTGTATATTTTATTATGTTTTAGCAACTGTTTAAATTCATCGATATGGTTATTAATGTTTTATAGATTGTCTGCAATTGTCCCCTTTTTTATGTTAAGATCCCATACCCCATTTTAATTCAACTCTGCCGATTTTAGTTTAAATTAGCAGTATATACAATTGAATGTCTTTCTTGTATCTGTTAAGTTTGAACTTCTCCCGGTGATTACGTAACCTTGCACTTTAACCCTGTTTACATTGGCGGATTTTTCTCCCGCGTGGTGTATTTAAAGGGCTGTTGTTCTGACTGCAATGTGTGTGGCCTGAGGAAGATGCCGGTGCGGCATTGAAACGCGTAGCCTACAATAAAGTATCATTTATAACTACCACTGTATCCTTCCTGAGTAGCAGCGCCGTATGGGGTCCCGTCTTTGTCACACAGGGTAAGATGCAGTAGCTTGTGCCGACTAGGATTATTAAAAGAGCGCTAGCCCCCCCGACATGTTTCGCTGCTTCAGCAGCATCCTCAGGGGATAAATTCGGGGCTAATGGTCTGAAGCAGCGAAACATGTGGGGGGGGGGTAGCGCTCTTTTAATAATCCTTTTAACTCACCTCAATGTTGTACGTCTTTCTTCTCTCTGCTGCGCTTCATTTCTAAATTCAAATAATAAGGGTATGTGCACACACACTGATTACGTCCGTAATTGACGGACGTATTTCGGCCGCAAGTACAGGACCGAACACAGTGCAGGGAGCCGGGCTCCTAGCATCATACTTATGTACGATGCTAGGAGTCCCTGCCTCGCTGCAGGACAACTGTCCCGTACTGTAATCATGTTTTCAGTATGGGACAGTTGTCCTGCAGCGAGGCAGGGACTCCTAGCATCGTACATAAGTATGATGCTAGGAGCCCGGCTCCCTGCACTGCGTTCGGTCCGGTACTTGCGGCCGAAATACGTCCGTCAATTACGGACGTAATTAGTGTGTGTGCACATACCCTAAAAGTTACATTTTAATAAGTTCAACAACTTAATAGCAGCTGGGAAATTGGGATCATTACTGCTCTTGCACACCAATTTGCTTTTGTATATAATCCATTCCTGCCAGCTACTAGGGTCTGCGCTATTTCTTTTGACATTTTTCAACGTCGGAATGCTTAAACCTATCCAAGCGATTCTGAGACTGTTTTCTCGTGAGACATTGGGCTTTATATTAGCTGTAGAATTTTGTTGATATGTTCAATGTTTATTAGTGAAAAATTGCAAAATTTAGAGAAAATTTAGAAAAGATAGAATTTTTCTAAAGTAAAAAATGCATCTGCTTGTAAAACAGATGGTTATACCACCCAAAATAGTTACTAGTTCACATTTCCCATAATTCTACTTTAGATTGGCATCATTTTTTGAACATTCTTTGATTTTTCTTGGACGTTACAAGGCTTAGAACATAAACAGCAATTTCTCATATTTTTAAGAAAATTTCAAAAGCCTTTTTTTTAAGGTACCTGTTCAGTTCTGAAGTGGCTTTGAGGCACCTATGTATTAGAAACACCCACAAAACTCCCCATTTTAAAAACTAGACCCGTCAAAGTATTCAAAACAGCATTTAGAAAGTTTTTTTTAACCCTTTAGGCATTTCACAGGAATTAAAGCAAAGTGGAGGTGAAATTTGCAAATTTCATTTTTCTTGCTGAATTTAACTTTATTCTATTTTTTTCTGTAACACAGAAGGTTTTACCAGAGAAACACTACTAAATATGTATTTTACAGATTCTGCCGTTTTTAGAAATGTCCCACATGTGGCTCTAGTGTGCTCTTGGACTAAAACTCAAGCCCCAGAAGCAAAGAAGCACCTAGTGCATTTTGGGGCCTCATTTTTATTAGAATATATTTTAGGCAGCATGCCAGGTTTGAAGAGGTGTTGAGGTGGCAAAAAAGTAGGAATCCCTTAAAAGTGACCCCATTTTGGAAACTGCACCCCTCAAGGAATTCACTAATGGTTGTTGTTACCATTTTCACCCCACAGTTTCTTCACAGAGCGTCTTTGAATTGGGCTGTGAAATTAAAAAGATGACATTTTTTCCAATAAGATGTCATTTTGATCAAAATTTCTTATTTTCGCATGGAACAAAATGCCCCATTTTGTTGCCCAATTTGTCCTGAGTGCGGTAATATCCCATTTGTGGTGATAAAATGCCGTTTGGGCCCATGGGAGGTCTCAGAAGGAAAGAAGCGCTATGTGTTCTTTGGAGTCCAGATTTTGCTGGATTGGTTTTCGGGTGCCATGTCAAATTTGCAGAGCCCCAGACAGTGGCGTAGCTATAGGGTTTGCAGCGGTCGCAATTGCGACCGGGCCCCTAAGCCTGGGGGGCCCACGGGCCCCCGTTGCCATACAGCATGTTTTCTAACTGAATCTTCTGTCCGTGAAGCCGGCACTTCCTGGTTACGGTCACATGGTACACTTAGTGTACCATGTGACCGTGTTGTCACGTGACACGGCTTCCAGACAGAGCAGAAGAGGCGGTGCGGAGGACTCCAGGTAAGCTGCAGTGTAATGTAATGTATATTGTAATGTAATGTATTGTGTTGTAACGTTATGTATTGTAATGTAATGTGTTGTGATGCCTTGTAATGTATTGTGTTGTTTGCAGTGGAGAGGGGGGGGCGTTAAATCACAGCCCCCCCCTCCTCCACCGCAAACTGCACAATACAACACAATACAGTATAGTACGAGTGTATGAGAGCGGGGCTGCGGCTGTGTAATACAGTCACTGCCCCGCTCCTGAGTCCTGACATCTGCGCGCCGTCAAGATGATGTGATGCGGCCGGCGCTGCACTAATGAGCGTCGGCACTGAAGACAGAACATGGTGGGCGCGCTACAAAACACCCCCATGTTCTGTCCTCAATGCCTGAACCGCCGCTCATTAGTAGGAGCAGGGGCAAAGGCTGTATTACACAGCCGCAGCCCTGCTCTATAACGGCGGAGATCAGAGAAACCGCTCATCTCCGCCGCTATTCTCCTGAATGCTGCGATCAAAGCTGACAGCAGCATTCAGGGGAAAATGAGAAGGGGGGATGCCCCTGGATCGCGTCACAGGGAATTCCTGTGACGCGATTAAGGGACATCCCATATATGGGCAGACAGCCCAGGGTCTATTGAAGGACCCCAGGGCTGTCCTACCATATTTCCTGTTGTTAGGGCATACTGAGGTATGTCCTAACAACTGCCTGTGTACTATCAGTACACAGGCTAATGTACTAGCATATAGCTATATGCCAGTACATTGAAGTTTTAAAATAAAGTAAAAACAAAGTAATGTTAAATAAAAAAAATACACATACACCTTTTTTATAATAAACATTAAAATAAGTCTCAATACATAAAACATACACATAATCGGTATTGGCGCAGCCGTAATAACCTGCACAACAATTTTTTTGCATCATTTATGATGTGTACTCTGTAAAAAAATAAAATAAAAATTGCTTTCTATCACTTAGGCCCCATTCACACGACCGTGCCCGCAATCACGGCCCGCGATTGCGGGCACGGCCGGCCGCCCACTGCCACCCGCATTTTCGGGCCGTGCTCCCATACAAAGTATGTGAGAACGGCCCGCAAAATGCAAAAGGACGGACATCTTCCATAATTTTCGGAACATTTCTACGGCACGGACAACCATCCGTAGCGCTACGGAAATGTGTCCGCGCTCAATGAAAGTGAACGGAGGTTATTTACGGTCGTGTGCATGGGGCCTAATTATGAGGCACAAGGTGCGATGATGAATTTAACCTCCATGTGCTCACATTAATAGTAATTAACTCCATCATGTACCTTACATATTAACCCATTATGACTGAGAAACATAATGGGGTTAATTACTATTAATGTGAGGCACATTCAAAATTCATAATCACACCTCCTGCCTCACATCAGAAAATGGAAGAACTTTTTTTTATTTTTATTACTGTTGGCAAAGTAAACGAAATATCGGTATCGAAGTTCAAATTTTGGTATCGTGACATCCCTACACTGTGGGTCGCGTCCCCCTGGGGGTTCGTGAGTCACTCACCGAGGTCCCGGTTCCAATCAATGCTGGAGCAAGGAGCTGACATCTCCTTGATCCAGCATTCCCTGTGCCGTGAGTGGCTCGACACAGGCAGGCGGGATGTAGCGACATCATCGCGCCTGCCTGCGCTGAGTCACTCATAGTACACACCGGAGGAGGCGAAGGATCCTCCACTCAACGTGGGAATGGGGATAGGTAAGTAATTATGCACATATGGGGGCATTATACTGTATGGGGGGGCTGATATTGTGGGGGGGCATTATACTGTATGGGGGGCTGATATGGGGAGCATTATACGGTATGGGGCTATTATGGGGGGGCAGTATACGTTATGGGGCATTATACTGTGTGGGGGCAGCTATGGGAGCATTAACTGTGTGGGGGCATTATACTATGGGGGCTGTTGGGCAAGGCATCTGGGCATAGGAGCGCGCAGGGGTCTGATGATGATGGTGGTGCTGGGGAGGAGTAGGGGGGCCCAAGCTGAATTCTTGCACCCGGGCCCATGAGCCTTTAGCTACGCCCCTGGCCCCAGAGGTATCAAAGCAATGGAAACCCACCAGAGGTGACCCCATTTTGGAAACTAAACCCCTCAAGGAATTCATTTATGGGTTTTGTGACCATTTAGACCCCACAGTTTATTCTCTGAATTTATTTGAAATGGGCTGTGAATTAAAAAAAATGTGTGATAAACTGGGCCCATGGGAGGGCTAAGAAGGAAAGGACTACCATTTGGCCTACTGGGGATTCTCTGGTACTAAGTCATGTATGCAGAAGCCCCTGAGGTACCAGTACAGTTGAAACCCCCGAGAAGTGACCCCGTTTTAAAAACTACACCCCTTAAGGCATTCATCTAGAGGTGTAGTGAGCATTTTGACCCCACAGGTATTGTGTAAAAGATAATGCGCAGCAGATAGTGCAGAGTGAGATTTGCAATTTTCTATACATATATGCCATTTCAGTGTCCGATATATTGTGCCCAGCATGCGCCACCGGAGACATACATCCCATAAACTGTAATGTGGGTTCTCACGGGTACGGCAATACCCTACATGTGGATGTTAACAGCTGCCTGGGCACACAGCAGGGCCCAGAGTGTAAAGATGAGGGGGATAAGCTGTGCGGCGTGCATCATGGTAAGTAAAACTGGGGTAGATTGAAAATCAAGGGATGTATGATAAATTTTAAAACACTTTCATACAGAGCCCTGGTTTTTCGGGACACGTGTCATATTGATATATTGTGTCTTACCTTATCCCCCTCTTATAGCAGACTTTGCACTTCTTTTGACTTTTTCCCTTCTTGCCAGTTTGGGGAACTTCTCCTGGAAAGTGTTGCCCTGGTACGATGCGTGTGGGCTCGCTTCCAGAAGTACTTGGTGCCCCCCCTTCATGGTCCCTAAAGATTAGGTTCTTGATAACCACCTCTTGAAATTCCAGGAAAGTTCCCGTCTGGCCTTTACATCGATGTAATACGTACGCATTGTACAATGCAATCTGAATGATGTGCGCGGCCAGCTTCTTATACCACACCGCATGGCACTGTAGGGCTTCAGGACTTGATCTGACAAATCCACCCCTCCTATGTACCTATTGTAGTCCAGGATGCAGTCTGGTTTGGGGTTCTCTGTACTGGTACCTCGTACAGGTACATGGGCACTGGTGTGGCCATGTATTGTTGTCAATACAACGACATCTCTCTTGTCCTTGTACTTAACACACAATATGTTGCTGCTAGAATGTGCCCTGCTTCCACCCCTTCTTGTTTGCCCAAGCAGTGTCTTAGGGAGTTGTAATGTCAGGATAGGGAGACAGACAGGTGAGCCCTAATCTACCCGCCACTCAGACCCTGCCTACTTTCACAGCCCGTCCTAGGCGACGGCGTACAAATGGGCGACGGTCCATACGCTCAATATATGCACGACAGACAAACAAGACAAGGGTACACAAAAGCAAAGGGAAGTGGGGCAGTTGCCCACGGCAAAACCGTGAGCAACAGAGTAGTGGATGAGCCGAGTCAAACCAGGAGGGTACGTGGTAACAATTGCAGAGCAGGAGAATAGTCAGTCAAGCCAGGGTCAATATGAAGCAGAGGTCAATGGTAACAGCAGGAACAGCAGAGCCAGGAAACAAGAGAATCACAGGCAAAGGACAAGCATCAAATGAAGTTATAAGTAGACCAAGGGCGGGAGCTAGAACCGTCTGGCCAGGCTGCGATAGGCTCTCCCACTCCTCAGCCTACCAGCCAGAGTTGTAGCAGATCGAGTCACTCTAGCAGACCTAGACACAGATGCAGGCTTATTAACCACGGGCGTCGACACAGAAGCTGTGTCAGGCAAATCCTTCACAGGAGGCCTCTGCGATTTCTTCTAGCAGTGCCGCATGCCACAGTACTTCTGGAAGCGAGGCACTTGAAGAGTAGGATGCTGGTATAAAAATTATCCAGTTAGAGGTGGTAAACCTGGTCCAGCAGTGGGTGCACCAAATCCCACCCAATTTTTGCGTTAACTCCCAGTAAGGGGGGGGCATTCTAAGGGCTGAATACTGCTGTCCTTGTAAGTATACCCTGATGCACTCTCGCACAACTTATACATCTTCACGCCATACCTTGCCCTCTTACACGGCAGGTACTGGTGGAATTGAAGCCTCCCTTTAAAATGGACCAGGGACTCATCAATAGAAATACAATTCTCGGGGGTGTATGCTTTGGAAAACCGGGCACTAAAATGGTCTAATAGGGGTCTCCGTTTATACAAACGGTCAAAACTGGGGTCATCTCAGGGTGGGCGCTGCTCATTATCAGTATAATGTAAGAAGCGAAGTATTGCCTCATAACGCATCCTGGACACGGCCATACGGTACATCGGGGTGTGGTATAAGAAAAAGCCTCTTTTTTTTTTAGTTACCAGTTTAGTTCTGAAGTGGCTTTGGGGGGGCCTATATATTAGAAACCCCTATAAAACACCCCATTTTAGAAACTAGGCCCCTCAAAATATTCAAAACAGCATTCAGAAAGTTTATTAACCTTTTAGGTGTTTCACAGGAATTTAAAGCAAAGTAGAGGTGCAATTTACATATTTCAGTTTTTTTGTAAGAAAATTGTTTTTATTCCTTTTTTTTTTCTGTAAAACAGAAGGTTTTACCCCGAGAAACACTACTCAATACTTATTGCCCAGATTCTCCAGTTTTGAGAAATATCCCAGATGTGGTCCTAGTGTGGTAATGGACTGAAGCACCGGCCTCCGAAGCAAAGGAGCACCTAGAGGATTATGAGGCCTCCTTTTTATTAGGCACCATGTCCGGTTTGAAGAGGTCTTGTGGTGCCAAAACAGTGGAAAGCCCCCAAAAGTGACACTATTTT